>NC_040041.1:26765440-26836065 GCF_003713205.1 Coffea eugenioides
TAGGGGGAGTCAGTTTCAGGGGGAGTTGCGTTGCATTTCTTCCTAAATACTCATGCACTTCGTTAGGGGGAGTTGTTATATCCCAGCTCGTATATTTTTGCTCGATCCAAATGTTTTGTCATCATCAAAAAGGGGGAGATTGTTTATCTCAATTCACATCTTTTGATGATTACAAAACAAATGGATGTTACTAATACTCTTTGTAGAGATCCTTTTCAGAAATAACACTAAACAGGTCTGTGGACTTAAAGCAAATAAAAGAAGATCAAAAAGGATGAAAAGTGCTGAGGAAGTTGTCGGACGCACAAAAGGAGAGTATCGGACGTCCGACATTCTTTGAGTACCTTCGGACGTGTGAAGAACTCAGACTCGGACGTCCGAAGAAGACAAGCCAGGGCTTCTACAATTACTGATCACGATAGGACGCTCAACACCTGAGTATCGGACGTCCGACCAGCGTTGCTGCACTTCGGACGCAATACTCTGGACACATCGGCCGTCCGAAGGAATTGAAGAGGAAATTTCAAGTGTGCATCTTACCCTCGGACGCATGATGATAAGGGATCGGACGTCCTAAGAGATTCAAGAAAACTTCCAGAACTCATTGATCTCGTTCGGACGCATAAAAACTGAACATCGGACGTCCGACAGCACCAACGGCTAGTTGACTCTTCAGTTGCCTTCTACCCGTTGACAGCATTGATTGAAGAATTTTCTGGTCTCCTATAAAAGGAACAAAGTCAACCATCTCAGGACAACTTTGCACATCAAGTCTACATCAGATTGTGAGTGATTCAAGTGTTAGAATACTCCAAAGGAACATTTGTATTCTTAGCTTGTGCAATTTTCTTGTAGTTTTTCAAGTGTGACACAGCTTCTTCAATAGTGTAGCATTGTGAGGGTTTTTCGTTTGTTTGTAAAACTTCCTTGCTTGACCAAGTGTAGGTTGGGGCAAGAAGGAAGTGATCCTTCCCTTGTACACAGAATATTGGTTGCAAGATTGTTCAACTTGAAGTAACCTGGTATATAAAAGTGCTGTTCAAACTCCAGTAGAGCTTGAAGCCTGGTTTGTTTAACTATTTTCGTTTACAGCTTTTCTATATAAACTGTTCTCCTCTTCATCTCACGAATACCTGTGCTTTCGTGTAATCTGATCCATTGGGTGGTCTTTGAGAAAAGAAAAGTAAGCCGTGAAGAAAAGTGACCTATATCTTAGCTGTTTTTTTTGAAAACCTAATTCACCCCCCCTCTTAGGTTGTCTTCGATCCTTACAATTGGTATCAGAGCTTGGTCTCCTAGAGATTAAGCTCAATCGGCTTGGGAGTAGATATGACAACCAACAATGTCATGTTCTTTGAGGGACAATCTGTTACCAGACCTCCAATGTTCAATGGATCAAACTATGTGAGTTGGAAGGAAAGGATAATTATATTCTTACAATCTATTGATATTGAGTTGTGGTTTATTGTTAGTGAAGGTCCATATGATACAACTATTATTGATGAAACTACTCATAGGTCGAGACAAAAGGCCAGAAGTGAGCTGACTGCTGAAGTTAGAATTCATCTCACTCTAAATGCCAAGGCCATGAACGTTCTATATAGTGCATTGGACTCAAATGAGTCTATTAGAGTCAAAGGCTGCAGATCTGCAAAAGAAATTTGGGATAAACTTAGAGAGATCCATGAGGGAAGCGAGAATGTGAGAGAACAAAAGAAATCCATTCTGGTCACTAAGTATGAATCTTTTAAGATGGAGCCTCATGAAAACATTGACAAAATGTATTGTAGATTCAATGATCTGATCAAGGATTTAGAGGTGCTTGAGAAGGAGTACTCTCTAGGTGAGAAGAACAGAAAAATTCTGAATGCTCTATCAAAGGACTGGGAAAGCAAAGTGACTGCCATTGAGGAAGCCAAGGATCTAAATACTCTATCCATTGAATCTCTGATTAACTCTCTAACTTCTTACGAACTGAAATTTAAATCTAAGATGCAGGATGAAGAAGACACAAAAGTAAGAAGGAGTATTGCTCTGAAAGCTTCACAAGACGAAGATGAAACAGCCTCACAGGATGAAAATGATTTGGAAGGTGATGACAGTGATATTGCACTCATCACAAGAGGTTTCAAAAGATTTCTCAACAAGAGAAGATTCACGAAAGGCGGATCCAGCTATTCCTTACCAAATCAGTCTAATGACTTCAGAAACAGAGGGAAACTGGAATTCAACAAGAAGCTGACTGATAAGTGTTTCGAATGTGGCCAACCAGGATACTATGCAAATGAGTGCCCAATGAAGAAAAAGAAGGAGAACAAGGTTGAACGAAAACCAAAGTTCAACAATTTCCAGATTACCTGGAATGATTGCAACTCAGAAGGCGAAATTGAAGAAGATGAGGAATCTGCTCAAGTGGCTTTCATGGCCATTGGAGATGAAGAGGTAACACAATGCAACTCTCAAATCGACAGTGATAGTGAATCTGATGATGATGTTAATTCTTTTCTAGAAAAAATGCATAACAGCTTGAAAGAATCCTATGTTAAAAATAAGGAACTAAAGCAGAAAATTAGCTTTCTAATACAAGACAATGCAAATCTTTTTCGACAAAACAAGTATCTTAAGTATGAAAATGAGAACCTGAAAAGAACTGAAACTGATGTGATTGCTGAACTTTACAAAAAGAAAAATTTCTGTGACATACTCAGAAGTGAGCAATGTAGCTTAAGAAAAAGGATGGATGATTTATGTCAATTATTACACCATATGAAACAGAACCGTCTTCAAAAGAATGACACTGAACCTTATGTTAATACTCATCAAATAAGACTGAATCAAAATGCAAATGAGTTTGCTATCCACAGGAAAAGGCAAGTCAGATTCATTAAACCTGTTCATTTGATTGATCCAATATCAGTATGCAACTTTTGTTGTCAATTTGGTCACATGAATAGCAACTGTTTTGTTAAGAAAAACATGAGGAATGGCATGAGATGCATGTGGATAGTTAGACATAAGACTAACTCTCAAGGACCCAACATGTAAAGGGTACCAAGTATTATCTTGTGGGTTTGTGTGTAGGTGAACCAGGATAACATTGCTAAAGAATCAAAATGGTTCATTGATAGTGGATGTTCAAGACATATGACTGGTGATGCATCACAATTCATTAAACTCAAGCAAAAAGCAAGTGGAAAGGTAACGCTTGGAGATGATAACAAAGCCAAAACTGTTGGTATTGGTGATGTTGGTAAGAATGGTCAAACCTCTATCCACAATGTTCTTCTCGTTGACAATCTGAGCTACAATTTATTAAGTGTTAGCCAACTGTGTAATAGAAATCTGTTTGTATTGTTCAAAAAGCTTGAATGTCTCATATTTGACTCAAAGTTCAACATTATTTTCAAAGGAAAAAGGGTTAATGATGTCTATGTAGTTGTTCTTGAAAAAATTGATTCCTCCTATCTCAAATGTTTCAAAGTAGCAAATGAGGACCCATGGTTATGGCATAGAAGACTGTGTCACTTCAACATGGATTTGCTAAAGGAAATCTCTAAAAAGGATCTTGTTAGAGGTCTCCCAAAAATCAGATTTGAAAAGGACCGGATATGTGATGCTTGCCAATTTGGAAAAGAAGTCAAGGTATCTTTTAAACTCAAAAAATGTGTTTCTACTTCAAAACCACTTGAACTTTTACACCTTGACCTGTTTGGTCCTACACAAACTACAAGCCTTGGTGGTAAGATATATTGTTTTGTGATTGTTGATGATTACTCTTGATATACTTGGGTGATATTTCTTACTCATAAAGATGATGCCTTTAAGAATTTTACTTCATTGTTTGCTAAAGTGCAAAATCTGCTTGGCTTGAAAATTGTTAGGATTAGAAGTGATAATGGGTCAGAATTCAAGTTCTGTGGTTTTCCAGAATTTTGTGATCATAATGGCATTACTCATGAATTCTCTATTGCTAGAGTCCCCCAACAAAATGGAGTTGTAGAAAGAAAAAATAGAACTCTCCAAGAGGCTGCTAGAACCATGCTTAGTAAATGCAATTTACCAAAATATTTTTGGGCTGAAGCCATAAACACAGCCTGTTATACCATGAACAGAGTTCTCCTAAGACCAATTTTGAACAAAACCTCCTATCAGCTTATGTTTGACAAAAAACCTGTTGTTGGTTACTTTAAAGTATTTGGTTGTAAATGTTTCATTTTGAATATCAAGGAACATCTTGGAAAGTTTGACAAAAAATCTGATGAGGGATTTTTCTTGGGATATTGTGAAAACAAAAGAGACTTCAGAGTTTATAATCGTAGAACACTGATCATAGAGGAAGCGATACACATTACGTTTGATGAATCTAATGGTGACATTTCTATGAGTTGTGGTGAAGATGATGATACAGGTGTTCAAGAAGAACTAAAGAAGTTAGCAATCAATGATCATGACTCTGCTTCACCAGAAACTGATTTAAAGGATACTGATACTCAAGACAGTCCAGCTGGAGAAGTGAATGACAGAGATACCGCTACTCCTAATGATCTACCAAGAACCTGGAAATTTGTTCATAACCATCCCAGGGAGCTTATAATTGGTGATCCATCTGAAAAGGTCAGAACTCGTTCTTCTAGACACCTAGTAGATAATCTTGCTTTAGTATCACATATTGAACCTAAAAATGTTGTTGATGCATTGAATGATGAGCACTGGATTTTAGCTATGGAAGAAGAGTTAATCCAATTTGAAAGAAACAAGGTTTGGACCCTGGTTGCTAGACCACAAGACCATCCTATCATTGGCACAAAGTGGGTTTTTAGAAACAAAATGAATGATAAAGGGGAGGTTGTTAGAAATAAGGCCAGGCTGGTGGCTAAGTGATACACTCAAGAAGAGGGGATAGACTTTGATGAGTCCTTTGCACCTGTAGCTAGGCTGGAGTCCATAAGAATGTTTCTAACATTTGCATGTTTCAAGAATTTTAAGTTATTTCAGATGGATGTTAAGAATGCTTTCTTGAATGGTTTTATAGATCAAGAAGTCTATGTTGACCAACCTCCTGGTTTTGAAAATGTATCTTATCCAGATCATGTTTTTAAACTCTCAAAAGCTTTATACGGATTAAAGCAAGCTCCTAGAGCATGGTATGAACGTCTGAGTGAATTTTTAATTGAAAATGGTTTTAAAAGGGGCATTGTAGATACTACACTTTTCACAAAACAAAGCTCACGAGACCTTTTAATTGTGCAAATATATGTGGATGATATCATATTTGGTGCTACTAATGAGAGCTTGTGCAAGGACTTTTCCATCATCATGCAAAAAGAATTTGAAATGAGCATGATGGGAGAACTGAACTTCTTCCTTGGACTCCAAGTGGTTCAAACCCAAGATGGAACATTTATAAATCAAGCAAAATACACCAAGGAGCTGTTGAAAAGATTTGGAATGGAGGATTCAAAGCCTATTGGAACACCTATGTGCACCTTTACCAAACTTGACAAGGATGAGGAAGGTACGAAAATTGAGGAAAAGAAGTACAGAGGTATGATTGGAAGTTTACTTTATTTAACTGCCAGTAGGCCTGACATCATGTTTGCTGTATGCTTATGTGCTCGATTTCAATCCTGTCCAAAGGAATCACACTTGATTGCAGTAAAAAGAATTTTTAGATATCTTAAAGAAACCTTAAACTTTGGTTTATGGTATCCAAAATGTCATGAACTTCCTTTATATGGATTCTCTGATGTTGATTTCGGTGGTTGTAAAATAGATAGAAAAAGTACTACTGGTATATGCAACTTTGTTGGAAATTGTTTGGTATCTTGGTTTATTAAAAAATAAAATGCTATCTCATTGTCCACTACTGAAGCTGAATATGTTGCTGCTGGTACTTGTTGTGCTCAATTGCTATGGATGAAAAACACATTGAATGATTTTGGTTTAGTGTATGAATGTGTACCTATGTACTGTGACAACACTAGTGCAATTAATGTGACAAAAAATCCTATTCAGCACTCTAGGACTAAGCACATTGATATAAAGCATCATTTCATTCGCGATCTTGTCTCAAAGGGGGTAATCCGTGTCCAGTTTGTTTGTTTTAAAGAGCAAATCGCTGATATCCTCACAAAAGCTCTTCCACTGGATCAATTTGTGTTCCTGAGAACAAAACTGGACGTCTTAGAAAAAATATTCTAAGTTTTGTTTTTTGGTCAATCCTTATTGGACGTCCGATGAATTGGAACGGACGTCCGACATTGTTCTTCGTCCAGTTTCAGAAAAATCCTGGTTCGGACGGATGTGTTGGACGCTTCAATACGTTCGGACGTCCGATACTCAAAAATTTGAGCACTATAAGGCAGTTACCTATTCTTCCTAGTTCATTATCTTCCATAGTCTCGGACGCAACCTTTCAGTTTCCTCTCATATTCGAAATTCAAATTCCTCTCTCATCAAACCAAGTTCCAAGAAATTGACTCAACCAACTCCATTACACCCCTATTGCTCATTAACCACTCATAAAAATCACTCCTAACCCCCAACTACCCCATTGTTCCCAATTCACATCCGAAATCCTAACTTTTATAATTCTCTCCCTGCGGCATTTCAGTGCATTCTCATTCTTGCTCATACTGCATTCTTCCTCTGTACAACACGTTCTGCATAAAAAACACATCCACATTGCATCATGGTTAGAATCAGAGGTGAATCTACTAGTGTCGGACGGTCCTTTAGGCTTAGAGATGAGGACATTGAGATTGAGGAACCACCTCCTGTGGCGCCTAAGAAGAAGATTGTGACCCGTGGTGGTAAAGCGAAGCAAATTGCTCAAAGAAAATTGGTTACTCCAACTGCTGAATCATCTGATGAGAGTTGGAAGGGCAGAACTCTGAAGGGAACATTGTTGGTGGAAATAAGGAACCAGAGCAGGCTACCCAGGGTGATGAAACTGTCACAAGGTCATCTGGTAAAAAAAAGAGAACTGCAAAGAGGAAGAGCACTGCCCAATCCAAGAAAAAGCAATCTGCTGATCCTTCTGTTGATTAGCAGAATGAACGAAACATTGCTGAGAATCAGCAAACACCTGAACCCTCCACCAGGAAATCTCCAAGGACAAGGTCTGAGGCTCAGAATGTTGGGGCATCTGCCACACAAACCTCGAAAGGGAAACGTTCTGGGAAAGATCCAGTAACACAGCCCATAACAGAACCCACTCCTCTCCCAAAATTCATTGATGATGAAGCCAAAGACAGATTTGAGTTAGTCTCTCAAAAAGGGTTCATCACCCAAAGGCTCATCCTTCCCTACGAATTTCGTAAGCTTGATCTTGAACCTGTCATTAAACTGTTTGAATTCCAGAAATGGACTCATCTTCTGACCATTCCTATTGTCTTTTACCCTGACATGCTTTATCAATTCTTTGCTAATCTTAGAAAGGGTAAATCACACACTGAACTCATCTCTAAGGTCAACTCTATAGACATCACGTTAACTCCTGACATTGTGAATTCCATTTTGAAAACTAGCATTGAATCTGGTTTCAAAGGAAAAATTGCAAATTTCTTTTCATATGAGGAATTTCCTTCTGCCTACCATCATTTTTACATTGCCAAACTCATGACCTATTTTCAAACTCACTTCAATACTCCTGCTGAGGCAAGATTAGATGATTTCAGTCCTCAGAATCTGATCATCTTCACCATCATTTCGAATCTGTTGGTGCCAACTGATGGCCACAGAACAGATGTAAACAAAATGGAACTTTATCTTTTCTACTGCTTTGTTGAAAAAATTCGCATTGACTTTGGTTTTATAATGTGCAAGTTTCTGCTCAAAATTAGCACTGACAGTCGTAAGAAGCTCTCTTATGGCAGATTTCTGACTCCTATCTTTGCACATTTTGAAATACCTTTTTCTGGAAAATCTCCCAAAGACAGTGCTTCATCAGTTTTCTCAAAAGCTTATTTTGAAAGAAAGAATTTAAGATTTTTTTATGGCCATTGGTGCTATAAGGAGACTGTGGCTGAATCCAGAAGGAAAAACCTTCATGAAACCCCTGTCACTCCTAGGACTCCTCGTGATCAGTCAGACTATGTCTCTCCCTTCACCATTCATCCTAGAAAGTCTGCCAGCAAGTCCTTCGCATCCAATTCTGAAGTCATCTCCCTGCTTGAAGACCTCAAACATCATGTCATGCTTATTGAAGATGGTCTCATGATGACCATGACCCCTGCCCAACAATCCTCCTTCATTGAAAAAAGAATTCTTGTTGTCCCTCCAATACCTGAAAACAATGCAAATGTTCATGGGAAAGAGCCAAGACCTGAGCCCACAGGGCCAACTACTGGTACTGAGACCACACCAGCTTCCAGTTCTCAGCCCAAGGATAAAGGCAAGGCTCCAGCAACTGAGGAAGCATATGAAGATGATGACGAAGAAACTGAGGAAGAAGAGGACCCTGAACAGTTTCGTCTGGCCAGGAGGAGGCCTGGATCATCTAAAATCACCATCTAGGCACTACTAGGTCACTGCACCTTAATCTAGGACTATAGTTCATCTTTTGCATTGCAAAACTTTTGGCTAAGTGATGTACACCTGGTCTGTACTACTGGATATTTTCTACTATTTATGGATGTTATAACTAAGTGTTTGTTATGAATATTTGTTATGAATGATTGTTTGTTATGGAATCTGCTGAATGAATGTGTTCGTTATGAATGTCTCTGTTGATTCCAAATTGTGCTGAACATGAATGGATTTTGCTGATACTATCTGATATTGCGTGTTATTGATAATGTTTCTGATGGATCATACTGATGTTATCTGATACTGCTGGTATTAAAACTGATACTCACTTTTGTGATGACAAAAAGGAGGAGAATTGGATTAGCATTGATGGTATAGAGTAACTAGTTAGGGGGAGTCAGTTTCAGGGGGAGTTGCGTTGCATTTCTTCCTAAATACTCATGCACTTCGTTAGGGGGAGTTGTTATATCCCAGCTCGTATATTTTTGCTCGATCCAAATGTTTTGTCATCATCAAAAAGGGGGAGATTGTTTATCTCAATTCACATCTTTTGATGATTACAAAACAAATGGATGTTACTAATACTCTTTGTAGAGATCCTTTTCAGAAATAACACTAAACAGGTCTGTGGACTTAAAGCAAATAAAAGAAGATCAAAAAGGATGAAAAGTGCTGAGGAAGTTGTCGGACGCACAAAAGGAGAGTATCGGACGTCCGACATTCTTTGAGTACCTTCGGACGTGTGAAGAACTCAGACTCGGACGTCCGAAGAAGACAAGCCAGGGCTTCTACAATTACTGATCACGATAGGACGCTCAACACCTGAGTATCGGACGTCCGACCAGCGTTGCTGCACTTCGGACGCAATACTCTGGACACATCGGCCGTCCGAAGGAATTGAAGAGGAAATTTCAAGTGTGCATCTTACCCTCGGACGCATGATGATAAGGGATCGGACGTCCTAAGAGATTCAAGAAAACTTCCAGAACTCATTGATCTCGTTCGGACGCATAAAAACTGAACATCGGACGTCCGACAGCACCAACGGCTAGTTGACTCTTCAGTTGCCTTCTACCCGTTGACAGCATTAATTGAAGAATTTTCTGGTCTCCTATAAAAAGAACAAAGTCAACCATCTCAGAAAAACTTTGCACATCAAGTCTACATCAGATTGTGAGTGATTCGAGTGTTAGAATACTCCAAAGGAACATTTGTATTCTTAGCTTGTGCAATTCTCTTGTAGTTTTTCAAGTGTGACACAGCTTCTTCAATAGTGTAGCATTGTGAGGGTTTTTCGATTGTTTGTAAAACTTCCTTGCTTGACCAAGTGTGGTTTGGGGCAAGAAGGAAGTGATCCTTCCCTTGTACACAGGATATTGGTTGCAAGATTGTTCAACTTGAAGTAACCTGGTATATAAAAGTGCTGTTCAAACTCCAGTAGAGTTTGAAGCCTGGTTTGTTTCACTATTTTCGTTTACAGCTTTTCTATATAAAACTGTTCTCCTCTTCATCTTACGAATACCTGTGCTTTCGTGTAATCTGATCCATTGGGTGGTCTTTGAGAAAAGAAAGGTAGGCTTTGAAGAAAAGTGACCTATATCTTAGTTGGTTTTTTTTGAAAACCTAATTCACCCCCCCTTTTAGGTTGTCTTCGATCCTTACATGGGTTGGGTAATAAAAATCCACATATGTTTTGGACAATTTGAGTATTTGTGTTAGGCAATCATTACACAACTTAAGTTTAAAAAACAAGTAAACAAATTAAATTCAAGAAATAGAATAAGACCAGTGACTATGTTTCTGATGAGTTTGACAATATTTTTTGCTCTTCTACTCGAATAAACCTCATCCACCACTACCTTCGCTGTCTCTATTTTTGAACAAATTCACAAACCTCCTTCACAAACGGAACCGCACTGCCCAAGAGTATGATGCGTGGTAACTAATTTGATCAGTAATTCTGTTATGCCCTTACTCTTTCCAAACTCCAAGTTCATACTTGTGTCCAGATTCTCAGCTTTTGAAGGTTAGCTTACCTCTTTGACTTGTACTTTTGGCACTTAATTTTGCTGCTATTACTTTAGGGTATTATTACAGAATTTCTTATTAAAGAGCTTGCATGTGCTTGTTTAATTGTTATACACATCTATTTTTGTCCACTGGAATAGAATACAAGTGCATGATTGGCACTTCCCAGGACAAAAAAGTTTGGTTTTATATTTTTGTTCTTCTTTGAGTTGGCTGCCCTAGTTTATATTCAATCCATGCTTGGTGTTTTATATATTGCCCTAGTTGGAAACTTTTTTCTCTGAACTCCACTTTGTATTTCTCTTTGTCATTTTGTTTGCCTTTCTATCTCAATCGGGTGGGACAAACTTCAGAATTTTCTCTCGAATCTAGCTACTTCTTTAAATCTCTTTCTTTGAATTTCTACTGTAAAACTGTATTTAACACATTACATTGTACGGAGAAAGGTAGGCAAAGTGCTAGTGGAGGGGTGAAGTTTTGGTGCATTATTATGCTCAAGTGATAGGCTTCTTGGAATTTGTTAACTGAATATGGTCTAGTCATTTGAATAAAGGAATCGATGCAACAGTTATTCTCTATTTGTTACTTGAATGATTAATTTTGTCCATCTTCCTTTCATCTGTAATTTGGCAATCAATGCAAACCCAAGCATGTTTTTACTCCTACTCGAATATATACTATTAGTTTAGCATTTTCAATGTTGCACTTTACCACATGGTAAGCAACTAGTGGGAGTTGTTTCATTATTTTTTACCAGATATCGTTGGAAACTTTGTGGCTTCTTGTTAAAGCTTGTACCAAATCCCTTCAATCCCATGCTGTATCAATCCAACTTTACGTTAAGTGGAAGACTTTTTGTTTATACCCAATGAGTGATTAGGATGATTATTCACTTCCTACTGCAGATGCGACATAGCTCAGTTGACAAAAAGAGCATATCTATGATATGGTATTTTATACTAACTCTGTGTATTGGGTAGGGTATGTTATAATGTTTAACGAATAATTGATACATTTGCCAGTTTGCTGGTTATTGAGAACTTGACCAAAGTACTTTCGTTCGTAATTCCTTTCATTCCTTTCATTTGTAATTTTCTCCCTCCAAAAGTTGGAACCAAACTAATTCCCTCAATCAAAAAATACTACATGATTTAAAAGGTTTGCTTCTGGGGCCAATATAAGATTATTCATGTTGCATTTGGGAAGTAATCATGATATGGAATGCATAGTATTATTAAGATTAATTCCTAGTACGCTTACATACCACTCCTATTTTTGAAATTTGTATAGATTTGTTTTCTTTCAAATTTGCTTAGTTTTCGCATCTATAAGGTGTAGATTTCTTATGCCTTTTGACTGTTTCTTGCTGCTCTAAATCAAAACTAGTATATAAAATTTTTTTCTTCGCCTAGATATGAAGATTTTACATTTTTTTTTGTGTTTGTTATATCTATACAAGTATAGTTAGAATGGTTAAGCAATATCCATGAAAACAAGTAGTACCATGTTCGAATATGAAAAGATAAATATCTATATATATTGTTCATCACTTTAAAATTTATCATCATCTTCACACTGACACAACCTTCTCCTCCATATTGTTGCTCTAGAGGTCTAAATGCTGTGATGCAAACTCAATTTTCCAAACTCCCGCTCTTGAAGAAACGAATGGCACAGGCAGCGGAAAGATCTATCTTGACCAGGTTATGGATACAAAGATGGAATAACCTCAACCCCTCTAACCCACAAAATTGGGAACCTTGAATCTAATCGCAACCCACAACTCAACAAGATAGTGAACCAAGATGTATTGGTAGAATGGCACCACAATTCAACATGATCTTGAATTGATAAACCAAAATTTGAACAAAGGAGATTTGACTAACTTTATATCAATGGACATTCCCAAGAAACAAGAAAAGAGAAAACTCTCAATTTTTATTCATCTCATAATTGTCTTACAATGGAATAGAAGAGACTTATTTATAGCTAAAATCTAAACTACTAAGACTAATCTAATTTGGACAAGGATTTAGTCACTTATTTTCCTAACTACTTTTAAATGACTCAAATAGCTCATAGAACTGGCCATATTTATTGATAATAATGACTAACTAACCAATTAAACAAGAAAAAAATCAAGCAAAACAAAAGAAATCAAAATCTCGAAGATCACATAGCTGGCGCTCCATCGCCTCCATGACTTCATGTATTCCAATGGAGTTTTGAACATCATGGATTGAGTTGAAAAGACTCTCAAACATCTTGACACGAGCTAGTGATGGTCCTACTACTCATATCATGCTGCTTGCAGAATAGTTCAATTCGAGTAAAACTAGAAACTGATTAGTTTCACCTTTGTCTTGTGTGATATGATAATACACATTACTACTCTACTCTGTGCAAGTTTATGAAATCCATAAAATAAAGTTATGAAAATCAATATTTTGAAAAATATGAATGATTTTTTGAAGGTACTACAATATAATTCATCACTTGTATTTCTCATTTTCTATGGCAGGATATGTCGGATGCTCGAAATCTTGATGATGAGGTCGATGATTGAAGTTATGGGAATAATACGGAGACACATAAGAGATCCTATTCGGCAATTTGGCCTCATTTTCATAGCTTAGAACCTAATGAGCATGGTAGACGGAAAGCTATGTGCAATATGAGTGGGAAGAAGTACTTAGCAGATAATGTGAGTGGCACGTCTAATTTATTATGCCATTTGATAAGTGATGCTCATAATGAGGTGCAGTCTACTGGATTAGCCACATTTGATCATGAGATATATCACAATAAGGTGGCTATTGCAATTATTAAACATGAATTGTGACAGCCCCACCTTACCCTAAGGCGAACCAAAGGGTTCGGCGGACCGCCTGCCCAACTCTCGCCGGGACTCAGTCAAACCTCAATCAAATCCGAAATAAAACCACAAGATTAAACGAAATAACAATCCAAAACTTAAAGTGAAACTTATATACATTTCTATCTCAAAAGGGAGTACAAATATAGAATATAAAAAGGTTCTCAAATTCGTCATACATCCAACCCGTGCCAAGCACTAGGGCGAGAACCATTACAAAATTCAGAGATCTAGACTAAGTTAATCTACACAAGGCTCCCGTTCTGGCTCGCCTTCCCCTGTTAGAGAAAACAAAACTAAAGGGATGAGCAAAAAGCTCAGTGAGGTTCCAAACACACAATCAACCAATAAGTTCAATGCATTAACCATAAATAACCAATAATTCAAGAACATGTACAATATAAAGCGATAATAACACATTCATTAAAAGGATACGTGCTCACAGGGAGCCATTCTTTCATTCATTCGTTCATTCTCCTTTCATTCCCTTATTCCTCCAAACATCTAAAAATGCATTTTGATAAGTAAAACCCCTCATTTCCATTGACAATTGTTCATTCATTTCATTCACCCCCTCTTGGACGTTGGTCAGGCTCCACCAGACTACAAGGTAATACTCGAGTATACCAATCATTCACTCAGGGTTACCAAATCGCCCGACCGAGTCAGCTTCTGGTTCGAGTCGATCGGTAACGAAGAGCAGGGCCCAGTTCAATCAAGAGACTTATATTCATGCACAACAAGCATTTAATAACTTAAACATTGAAAATTTCACATTTCATTTACGTCGAGTGCGATAAAGTACACACTCGCCTAGCAAACTCATTTTAAGCAATCATTGAAAACATCTAACTTGTTATCATTCATTCATAACAAGTCATATAATCAAGAACAAGCCACACAGTCAATGAAAATATAACAAACAAGGAACACTCACCTATTTATGCAAAATAACGTCCAAAGTGTTCTTCCGGGTATTACCCTTAATCACCAAGGAACCCTAATATAATCAAAAGAATACATTATGCTTCAACTATCAAAGATTTAAGTGATTCAAAGAAAATTCGAATACGTACTAGTACAAAATATAAATATGGTTTTGGTAGTGAAAAGAGTACATTTAAACCAAAGGACATAAGTAAAATATCTGTAACACTTAGGCTCACTCGTAAAACTTTAAAATCTCCATTTAAGTCGAAGTGACAAAGAAAACGTATTTTTATTAGTCAAAAATTTCATTTTTCCAAGGGTACAAGTTTCGGCCAAATTCTAACTTATATACCTCGATAAAAGAAGACGTAAATATCCTAGATGGTTCACGTGGTATTTGCTCTCAAGTCTTACTCAAGTCGCAAGTATATCGACCTAGTTCTCGAGCGTAAATTTGGGCAGCACGCCCTTTGCATTTACCTATTTTTCAGCCATTTATGACTTCATTCTTTTTCTCAATCAATCCTAAAGTCACACACAGAATCATCTCTTTTCAATAGCCATTCCATAGGCTCCAAGCCATACAAGTACAAAATCAAGCTAGGAACATGTGCGGAAATGAAGGTTGAGTCAAGAAACAAAAGACAGATTTGACGTTGTTTTATGTAACAGACACAACCGGGGCTACAGTTATCAGATTGAGGTGTAATTTATACCGTTTTGAAGCTAAGACCAAGACCTACAACTTTGATGAAGATCACTCAGTCCAGTTTGCAATGTATCCAAGTCAAATCCACAAATTACAGTACTAGATTCCTACCGACAGGCCAGTTAACCGTACTACATTTCAATGGCCATAACTCAGGCTACCGAAGTCCGATTGAGGTATTCTTAGGGGTGCTGGAAAGCTAAGACATAGTACTATGACATTCATGTTTTGTCTAAATACTAGTTCAGTACATATCATGGTGGAAAAGGCACGACCAGATTGGTGAAATATTCAAAACTGATCACTGGATTCACCTAGGGCAGTCAGGGTATTCCGGTCTTTTCACAGGCTACGTTCCTCCAATTGAGCTGAAATTTTGCAGGAAGCTATAAAACATCATTCTATACAACTTTCATATTTTATTCTAAGCCTAATTCAGCCTTTATCATAGGAAAACAGAAACAGGCATAACTGAAAACAAGATTTCCTGAAATCTGGAATTTGGGGTTTAAAAGTGAAATCTCTTCATTTCTTGCTTAAATCACTACCACAACCTCTTATACAAGCTTACATACATCATAAACCATCCATACAACAAGTATGAGAGGGGAATAATTCAAACCCTAACTCAAATGCATCACTCCAATCATCCAAAATCTCTTGATATAAGCATTACAAGCACCCTTGAACTACAAATAAGCTAACCACAAATCTAGTCTTAAAAGTAAAGAGAGATTTCTTGGCAAGGTACCTTAAAACCACAAGAAGATAGTGGTTTAGTCTTTCCTCCTCCAAAACAACTCCACCAAAACCATCAAGCTTCCTAGTTGAGCACTTGTATGGAGTAGATTCAAGTTTGGTTGGCTAGATCACAAGATTTGAGCAAGTTTGGAAGCTAAAATTGAAGAGCTCTTCCTTTGGTTTTCTCCTCAAGAGAAGCCGGCCAAGACAAGGAAATATGAGAGCAAATTGGTCAAAAATTGGTTTTAGTAAAGGTGATGAATAGTAAGTCAAAAGCCATCCTCCAACTGGTTGCTACACGTGGCACCTTGAATGTTTTTAAACTTATCTTCTCACTCCCAATGATTCATGTATCTAGCTAACCTCTAATCATTTCCTAGTACCTTGTAAAATAATAACACTTAGCACAAAAATCACTTAGTCACCAAAATTATTTCGCACTAGCGGGTCCCACGTCGATAACGCACTTCAAATTAATGTACACTAACTCATATGATTTTAAAACTGTATTTACTTATAAAAATGCATAGAAAATTTAATATTTCCAAGGAAAGTATAAAATGTAGGCAAAGAAATAAAATAATATTGAGAAAATGTGAAAGTTTTTGGGTTCTCACACTCTCTCCCCCTTCAGAAATTTCGTCCTCGAAATTTTTACCTTCAAATGGCACAGGAGCTTGTTGGTTGTCTAAGGCATATACCTTTGCCGGTACTTTTGTTCGGTTCCCTCTTTCATTCGCTGGTTTTGATTTAGTGCCCTCCAGTTGCTGAGTACTACTTTCACGTGACTGTTTCCTCGGACAGTTGCTAACCTGGTGGTCACCACTTCCGCAAATCAAACACTTCCGCCCTTTCCGCCAACAATTATTCTTGGTGTGATCGGCTTTTCCACAGTAACCACAAGTCAAGTGAGAAGCCATCTTTTGGCTTTCTTGAGAAATCTCGTCATGTCCGATTTGGCTTCCTTTTGTAGACCTTTCATCTACCGCCCCTAATGTCCATGGTGGACGAGGTAACGGGTTCACTTTCTGCACTTTAGAAGGTGCTATCGTTTCACTAGGTTCCTCTTGGCTTTCTTGAGAAATCTCGTCATGTCCGATTTGGCTTCCTTTTGTAGACCTTTCATCTACCGCCCCTAATGTCCATGGTGGACGAGGTAACGGGTTCACTTTCTGCACTTTAGAAGGTGCTATCGTTTCACTAGGTTTCTCAATCACACTACCAGCTGCACCTCTTTTCCGAGTTTGGGAGGCTTTTACCTGTGCCTTTGCATTCTCAATTCGTTGGGCTTTCTCAAGGGCTTCCGTAAACGTATTCACCTGAACCGCCGCTAGAGCTTCTTGAATTTCCAAATTCAATCCCTGTATAAACCATCTCACCCTTCTCTGTTCCGTGGCCACTAATTCGGAAGCAAACTTGGATAGTTTGGTAAATTTCGTTTCATATTCAGCCACACTTAAGGTTCCCTGGCGTAGCCCAATAAATTCATCCTCCCTCCTTTCTTGGACTAAAGGTGGGAGATACTTTTCGTTAAATTCCCTTAGGAAGTTAGCCCATGTCCATATGATTTGTCCTCTTTCCCACTTTGCCTTAATCACGTTCCACCATGTTCGGACCGGTCCTTCAAATTGAAACACCGCAAAGTTCACTTGTCTTTGTTCGGTATAGTTCAAAGCTGTGACGGCCCCACCTCTCCCTGGGCGTACCCTAGGGTTTAGCGGACCGCCTGCCCAACTCTCGCTAGGACTCTGTAACGACCCCACCTCCCCCTAAGGTGTACCAGAGGGTTTAGCGGGCCGCCTGCCCAGCTCTCGCCGGGACTCACTCACTTACCACATTCCTCAAGTAAATTACAAGGTACAAATCAAATAATACATCCAATTCTCCAAAATTACATATCTTAAGCGAAGCGGAAACCAATTCTAAGCGTAAAATATAGATTTACATCTGATTCAATTTCAAATATTTATACAAGCCCAAAAGTACATCAACCAAAACCAAACTAAACTATACAAGATGTACGCCATCCAGCCACACAAAGATCCAAAAACAAGTTCTTCCTTTACTTCGATCCCTGTGGGGAGAAAAAGATAATAGGGGGTGAGCTAGAAGCTCAGCGAGTGACCAGTAAAATCAACAGCCAAGTATATTTCACAATAAAGCATTGATATGATGTCATGATGCAGTAATCAAGTGTTCATTTATTGCTCATGTGAGCCAGTGAAGTTCTTGTACTTAAATACCCAATGCTCGTTTAGATCAAGTAACCATGAAACAAAAGTGAGGAGCCATCGTGCTCCAAAGAATGTGTAAACAATAGTGGAGACATTGGTTCTAAGCACAAGACTTTCCAGGAACTCATTGGAGCCAAATTATGTCATGGCACACACACAAACACAATGATATGCAATTGTGCAATCAATGCAAGAATCATTTCAAAAGTAATCTTTGAGAAGTAGTGGAGAGATCACTCACTCAAACTATAGTGCTTCAAGTAGTCACGTTCAATTATACTCCAGGTTTGGAGTCCAGATCTGCGATAGAAATCCAATTTGAGAACTTTGAAACACGAGTAAGATTTGAAACTTAAACGTTCCGTTTATTAAGAATCAACCAATTGAAATTCATTTGAAAGACATTCGTGAAACACTTGCTCGCTTTTCAAATCGTAAGGTTTTTGTAGCATATATACTTGGAAACAATACTTGAGTTGAAAATACAAGTTTACATTGGCCATTATATCTTTTCCTCAAGAGTACAAGTTTGTTTAGGTTTTTAACGTATAACCATCGATTAACAAAGTAGCAAAAGTTCGCGCTAGTTCAAGTGGTAATCACTTAACCTTCACTCAAGTTGCAAATATAGTTTTCTAGTTCTCGAGTAAAAATTCGGGCAGCATGCTCTTTGTGTTTACCTAATTTTCCAGCCATTTAGGCTTCATTATTTTTCTCAAACACAACCCAACATCATATATATACGCAATTTATGTCAAGAGCCGTTCCATAGGCTCACAATATCATAATAATAAGGTTCACAACAATAGCAAGTGCAGAAATTCCATATAGCCAAAAGACAGATTTGACGTATGAAAGCGGAAATAACTTATCCGAGGCTACGCTAATCGGATTAAGGCGAAACCTATGCCGTTTCGAAGCTAAGACTCAGGGCTACAATGTTTATGATTATCACTAAGTCCAGTTTCTAATGTAACTTGGTCAAATTCGCAAATTACTAAACCAGAAACCAATTCGTCGGCTGCTTAAACGCAGAACACTGTAATGGTCATAACTCAGTGTACACAAGTCCGAATTAGGTGTTCTTAGAGGCATTTTAAAGCTATTTCAGAACACTACAACTTTCATGTTTTGGCCCAGAACTAAATCAGAATGGATCCTGGTCAAACAACGTGATAAACTGGACTTAACTGGTGAAACGGACTGCTGGGAAATACTTAGAACAGTAAGGGTATTTTGGACTTTTCATGTCCTACGTTGCTCCGATTGAGCTGAAATTTTGTAGGCACCTATAAAATGCTATTCTCTACAACTTTTCTTCTTTGATCTAAGGCCAAATCAGCCTCTAACATACAGATACAAATTCGGACAGAAAGGAAGCAAGAATTTCCAGAAATCTGGAATTTTTTGTTTCTAGTGGAACTTTCCTTAATTTCTCACTTCAAACACTACCAAAACCTCTCTCATAAACTTAATTCAACATATAAGCATCATACAATAAATTTGGGCAGAATTCCCACAAGCCCTAGTTCATCAAATAAATTGGGGAAAAACCTCTAAAACATGCTAATCATCCATGATTCCACCACTATAATCAAACTACTAAACTTAATTTAACAAAATTGAAAGCAAAACTTAGAGAGACAAGCTCTCTTACCTTGAATGGAGGTCACAAAGAGTAGCCCAAGCTTCCTTCTTCCAAAAACTTACCACAAATCACCACCTAATCACTCAAGAACAAGTTTAATCGGTTTACTTTGTTTGTTTTCTCACTAAGTTGTTGGATTTGAAGATGAAATGAAGAAATTTCTCTCTTGTTCTTCCCCTCTCTCTCTCTCGGCTCCTTGGCAGAAATATGAAGAGAAATGGAGCTTAGTTGCCTTATAATAAAGCAAGAGGATTAGGACTAATGGTGTCCACAAATTGGGCAAACACTTGGACTAATCTTGGCCACAAAATTTTTCTCTTTCTTCCCTTGCCTTTGAGCCACAATTTTCGGTCAACCTTGCTGTAATTTAAGAAGATATTATGTACAAAAGTCAACAAACTTGTTGGGTAAGAAAAATGGTGGTCAAGTGGTGCGTTCAATCGGTAATGCGCGGGACCCGCCGGATCGCGCCGTTTTTCTTAAAAACTCACGTACTAGGTTTTTCACTTCCCATTCACAAACCTTATATCATTGCCACTAGTCACATCTTATTTCTCACTTAAAAGTCACTTTTAATCCCCAAATTAATTCTTACTCTGTACCGAAAATTCATCCGGCGAAAAATCGCGAAAACCCTAACTTTGCTCCAAACTTGAAACCGAAGTGTAAAACCCTATTTTCTAGGTTTATTTACACTTATGTGAAATAATTGGGTAGTGGGCTTTGAGAAATAATAATTTTCAAATAAAAGGGTATTTTAGTCCTTATCGGAAAGCCTTAAAGAGCTGGCTCTTTAAGCTGTTTATGCGGACCGAATTTCTTCCAGATTTATGTGGGCCGGATTCCTCACAAAACTCTATTCACCAGAAATTTTTCCTTTTCTTCTGCCTCGGGGCGTTACAGACTCACTCACTCACATCACGTGCATATATCCGTCGGCAATAAATAACATCGCAATTCACACTTACAATTTACATCGATGCACATTCAAGATACAAAGCCTCTACATACCCAAACTGGTTTAAAGTGTATACAATCCAAGTACAAATCATCCTAATCGAGTGATAGCGCGAGTACAAGTCAAAAGTCAAAAATAAATAGGCTACGCTAGTCTTTACACATCTCACGCCTCGCTCATACCCCTGTAAGGAAAACAAATGGAGTGGAATGAGCTAAAAATCCAGTGAGGTTCCAAATAGCAAATTGACCATTATTTATAAGTACAAGTTTTTGATATAGCAAAGTAACGAGCATGAAGAGTTCATAAAGGTGAGCAATAACACGTCAAGTAGCAATCTCAAAATGAGCGAGTGTAAAAGTTTTTCAAAATAAACAATAATCCAATAAGCAATAATCATTCCAAAGCATAAGGATACGGATGGCTCTCAGGAGCCAACTTTCATTCATCATCAGGAGCTTGATCACGTAGTAGTTGACACTCCGTCAACTTTCAAGTAAAGGAACCAATCCAGTAGAGCACCACTTAACTACTCTCCGTCCACCATTCAAACCCCCTACTGGGCCCAAAATTCTCAAGAAACACGGGTGATAATACTCGAGTATACCGATTAGTCGAGGACATATCACTCTACTCGACAATCAAGAGACCCAGGGTTCGTTACCCAATCGACCAAACCCTTGCCGGCTCGACTCGAGTAACTTGCCACAGGGTTTCTGAAATTCCAGGAAGTGCGCACAACATGAACAAGTATATCAATTCAATTTCAACAATAAACAAGTATATATCAAATAAGGGCAAGTGCGATAAAGTACACTCTTGCCCGATCAAGCCAATCATATATCATTTAATCATATTGATCAAGTATTGGAAACAAGTGTCCAGTTCAATCAGGTATTTGGAAGCACTCACCAAAATGAAGTGCCCCTAGTAATCACGTCTGGGTTATACTCCGGGTTCGGAGTCCAAATCTGCGATAAAACTTTGTTTCAGAACTTTAAAAATCGACTAAGGTTCGAAACTTAGACGTTTCGTTCAATAAGAATCAAGAAATGGAAATTCACTTGGAGAATATTCGTGAAACACTCGCTCGCTTTTCAAACTATATAACTTTGTAACATTTATACTTGGAAATGCCATTTGAGTCGAAAGTACAAGGAAAACGTACTCCGAGCAGTCATTATTTTATTTCTCAAGGGTACAAGTTCGGCCAAATCCTTACTTATATATCTCGGTAAAAGAAGACGCAAATATCCTAGATGATTCAAGTAGTAGTCACTCTTAACCCTTACTCAAGTCGCAAGTATATTTCTCTAGTCCTCGAGCATAAATTTGGGCAGCATGCCCTTTGTGTTTACCTAATTTTCCAGCCATTTTGGCTTCATTATTTTTCTCATTCAAACCCAAAGGTACACACACAAAATCTAACTTCAATAGCCGTTCCATAGGCTCAAGACAATACAAGGACAAAAATTCAAGTTAACAACAAGTGCGGAAATGAGCTTTAGTAAAAGACAGATTTGATAGGGTTTTGCGGAATGGACACATCCGAGGCTACACTTATCGGATTGGTGTGAAACTTATACCATTTCGAAGCTAAGACGAAGTCCTACAACTTTCATGAAGATCACTTAGTCAAATTTCCAGTGTAACCCAGTCAAATTCCCAATTCACAGAACCAACTTCCAACTAACCGGCTAGTTAACCGTACTACATTTAAATGACCATATCTCAGGCTACCAAAGTCCGTTTAAGGCATTCTTGGAGGCGTTGAAAAGATAAGACAGAGTACTAAAACTTTCATGTTTTGGAAAATGGCTAAATCAGCACGGATCATAGTGAATAGACACGATCAATTGGATGAACTGTCTAAAACGGATCACTGGAAACATCCCAGGGCAGCGAGGATATTTTGGTCTTTTCACAGGTTACGTTACTCTGATTGGGCTGAAAATTTGTAGGCAACCATAAAACATTATTCTATACAACTTTCATGTTTTATGCTAAGCCTAATTCGGCCTCTAACATAGTGCACTGAAACCGGACAGAACTGAAGTCAAATTTTCTAGAAATCTGGAATTTTACGGTTTCAAAGGAAACTTTCTTCATTTATTGCTTCAATCACTACCACAATCACTTATATAAGCTTAGATACAACATATATTATCCATACAACAAGTTTAGGCAGAAAATCATCAAACCCTAACTTACATTCATCACCTCAAATTCATCCCAACAACTTGGATAACTACTAATCTAACCAAAATATGAGTTATATAACAACTTAAGCAAAAATAAAAGGACCAAAGCCATGGTTAGACCTTATAGCTCAACAAAAGAAGCTTGCAAGAGTAATACTTCACCTCCTCTTGAAAGTTTTGGTTCCCCTAGCTTCCCAAAGTCACAACTCACAAATTAATCGGTTTAGAATTTTGTTTCCTCACTTGGATGATTCAATTTCAAGATGAAATGGTGAAGCTCTCCCTTGGGTTTTTCTCTCTTTCTCTCTCGGCCAAACAGCAGAAAAAATGAGGAAGAAAGGTAGCCCAAGGTGATAAGAAGGCAAGACAAGTTGTCTTGGTCAAGGCCCTTAGGTGGCCGACAAGTGTCCTCGCCAATTCCACTCATTTTTTTTCTTTTCCTTGCAATTTTTAGCCCTAAATTTCGGTCAAAGCCAGCTGGAAATAAGGAGATATTTTGCTCAAATATTAATGAGCTTGTATGGTAAGAAAGTGGTGATCAAGTGGTGTGTTCAATCGGTAGTGCACGGTACATGTCGGTTCGCACCGTTTTTCCTTAAATCACACGTACTAGGGTTTTTACTTCCTATTCACTAACTTTATATCATTGCTTCTAATCACATATTATTTCTCACCTAAAAGTCACTCTTAAGCACCAAATTTAATCCCCACTCCATACCGAATAATTACACTACGGATACACGAAAAACCCTATTTCACTTCGAATTGAAATCGGAAAGGAGAACCCTAATTTTCTATGATCATTGGCACTTTCCTAGGGTGATTGAATAGTAAGATGGTATAGAATAATAATTTCCAAATAATTTTCAAATAAAAGGAAATTTTCAAGAAATATATAAGGAATTTGCAAGTCCTCACAAAAGCTGCAAAGATGTTGATCATGGCCTCCAGCCACTGTTCAGCTATGTCCGGATCAGGCCCTCCAAAAAATTTCGGGGGAGCAAACTTCTGAAACCTCTCAAGAGCCCGATCTTCTCCTATTTCAGGGTTCGGAGGTTGATTCACAGGAATTTGACCTTGTTGGTCCACCAACCTTGCTAAAATGTTTGTCATTTGTTGAACTGCCGTCGCCATTTGGTCCCCGGCTTCAACCCTTGGTCCTTGCTCTTGTTCAGCTGTTATTTCCTTTTCTTCTCTTAGCTCTTGGGCTCGCTTGGTCCCACGGCCACAATCGCGTCCGCAACTACGTCTTCCCTCCATATTATTTTTCCCCTCTCTTTTCATTTCTTTTCCCAAAAGGTAATTTAGTGAATAAACGCAGTAAGTTAACTAAAGTAACTAATTTCTAGCACACCACTACACCAATAGACATATACACACATAACACACAATATATCAAGGAGACAGATGATCAGATACACAAATACATATCAAGTTAGACATATAATCATATACAGAAATACACAAACTAACGTCATGTAGTAACAATATAAGGGCGAATCAAAAGAAAAGGTGATGTCGCCCCAGTCTCAGTTAAAGTAACCCAGTTCGGTTTCTCACGTCACTTTCTATCCAAACTAAACATCCGTTGACCTCTTGTACTCATTCTAGCCAAACAAAGCTTGTTCATGTTCCCAAAATACAAATCTCACATACTTAGCATCGCCTCAACTCTAGAGTACTCGGGCACGAGAATTCGAAATAAGACAATTCACATCTCGAGCTGGCCAGTCCCAAGAGTAAACTATCTACAATCGAGATTCCTACCTGACGTCGCTATCTACTGTCCTCAAATACCATGAGAATAATTTAAGGCCTATAACAATTCATGATTCATAGCTTATGCTCAAAAGAGCACTTAGTCCTTCACACTTATTCACCACTTGGCCTAAGCTCACTCCGCGTAGAGACCACGCGAAGCAGGTTCTGATACCAACTGTGACAGCCCCACCTTACCCTAAGGCGAACCAAAGGGTTCGGCGGACCGCCTACCCAACTCTCACCGGGACTCAGTCAAACCTCAATCAAATTCGAAATAAAACCACAAGATTAAACGAAATAACAAATCCAAAACTTAAAGTAAAACTTATATACATTTCTTTCTCAAAAGAGAGTACAAATATCGAATATAAAAAGGTTCTCAAATTCGTCATACATCCAACCCGTGCCAAGCACTAGGGCGAGAACCATTACAAAATTCAGAGATCTAGACTAAGTTAGTCTACACAAGGCTCCTGTTCTGGCTCGCCTTCGCCTGTTAGGGAAAACAAAACTAAAGGGATGAGCTAAAAGCTCAGTGAGGTTCCGAACACATAATCAACCAATAAGTTCAATGTATTAACCATAAATAACCAATAATTCAAGAACATGTACAATATAAAGCGATAATAACACATTCATTAAAAGGATACGTGCTCACAGGGAGCCATTCTTTCATTAATTCGTTCATTCTCATTTCATTCCCTTATTCCTCCAAACATCTGACAATGCATTTTGATAAGTAAAACCCCTCATTTGCATTGACAATCGTTCATTCATTTCATTCACCCCCTCCTGGACGTTGGTCAGGCTCCACCAGACTACAAGGTAATACTTGAGTATACCAATCATTCACCCAGGGTTACCAAATCGCCCGACCGAGTCTGCTTCTGGCTCGAGTCGATCGGTAACGAAGGGCAGGGCCCAGTTCAGCCAAGAGGCCTACATTCATGCACAGCTAGCATTTAATCACTTAAACATTGAAAATTTCACATTTCATTTAGGTCGAGTGCGATAAAGTACACACTCGCCTAGCAAACTCATTTTAAGAAATCATTGAAAACATCTAACATGTTATCATTCATTCATAACAAGTCATATAATCAAGAACAAGCCACACAGTCAATGAAAATATAACAAACAAGGAACACTCACCTATTTATGTAAAATAACGTCCAAAGTGTTCTTCTGGGTATTACCGTTAATCACCAAGGAACCCTAATATAATCAAAAGAATACATTATGCTTCAACTATCAAAGATTTAAGTGATTCAAAGAAAATTCGAATACGTACTAGTACAAAATATAAATATGGTTTTGGTAGTGAAAAGAGTACATTTAAACCAAAGGACATAAGTAAAATATTTGTAACACTTAGGCTCACTCGTAAAACTTTAAAATCTCCATTTAAGTCGAAGTGACAAAGAAAACGTATTTTTATTAGTCAAAAATTTCATTTTTCCAAGGGTACAAGTTTCGGCCGAATTCTAACTTATATACCTTGATAAAAGAAGACGTAAATATCCTAGATGGTTCACGTGGTATTTGGTCTCAAGCCTTACTCAAGTCGCAAGTATATCGACCTAGTTCTCGAGCATAAATTTGGGTAGCACGCCCTTTGCATTTACCTATTTTCCAGCCATTTATGGCTTCATTCTTTTCCTCAATCAATCCCAAAGTCACACACAAAATCATCTCATTTCAATAGCCATTCCATAGGCTCCAAGCCATACAAGTACAAAATCAAGCTAGGAACATGTACGGAAATGAAGGTTGAGTCAAGAAACAAAAGACAGATTTGACGTTGTTTTATATAACGGACACAACCGAGGCTACGCTTATCGGATTGAGGTGAAATTTATACCGTTTCGAAGCTAAGACCAAGACCTATAACTTTGATGAAGACCACTCAGTCCAGTTTGCAATGTATCCAAGTCAAATCCACAAATTACAGTAACAGATTCCTACCGACAGGCCAGTTAACCGTACTACGTTTCAATGGCCATAACTCAGGCTACCGAAGTCCGATTGAGGTGTTCTTAGGGGCGTTGGAAAGCTAAGACATAGTACTATGACTTTTAATGTTTTGTCTAAATACTAGTTCAGTACATATCATGGTGGAAAAGGCACGACCACATTGGTGAAATATTCAAAATTGATCACTGGATTCACCTAGGGCAGTCAGGGTATTCCGGTCTTTTCACAAGTTACGTTGCTCCGATTGAGCTGAAATTTTGTACATAACTATAAAATATCATTATATACAACTTTAATGTTTTATGCTAAGCCTAATTCAGCCTCTATCATAGGCAAACAGAAACAGGCAGAACTGAAAACAAGATTTCCTGAAATCTGGAATTTGGGGTTTAAAAGGGAAATCTCTTCATTTCTTAATTAAATCACTACCACAACCTCTTATACAAGCTTACATACATCATAAACCATCCATACAACAAGTATGAGAGGGGAATAATTCAAACCCTAACTCAAATGCATCACTCCAATCATCCAAAATCTCTTGATATAAGCATTACAAGCACCCTTGAACTACAAATAAGCTAACCACAAATCTAGTCTTAAAAGTAAAGAGAGATTTCTTGGCAAGATACCTTAAAACCACAAGAAGATAGTGGTTTAGTCTTTCCTCCTCCAAAACAACTCCACCAAAACCATCAAGCTTCCTAGTTGAGCACTTGTATGGAGTAGATTCAAGTTTGGTTGGCTAGATCACAAGATTTGAGTAAGTTTGGAAGCTAAAATTGAAGTGCTCTTCCTTTGGTTTTCTCCTCAAGAGCAGCCAGCCAAGACAAGGAAATATGAGAGCAAATTGGTCAAAAATTGGTTTTAGTAAAGGTGATGAATAGTAAATCAAAAGCCATCCTCCAACCGGTTTGCGACACGTGGCACCTTGAATGTTTTTAAACTTATCTTCTCACTCCCAATGATTCATGTATCTAGCTAATCTCTAATCATTTCCTTGCACCTTGTAAAATAATAACACTTAGCACAAAAATCACTTAGTCAAAATTATATCGCACTAGCGGGTCCCACGTCGATAACGCACTTCAAATTAACGTACACTAACTCATATGATTTTAAAACTGTACTTATAAAAATGCATAGAACATTTAATATTTCCAGGAAAAGTATAAAATGTAGGCAAAGAAATAAAATAATATTGAGAAAATGTGAAAATTTTTTGGGTTCTCACATGAATACCTCTTCCAATTTGTGGAGCACATTGAAATTAGAGAGTTGCATTTATTTTTAAATCCTTCTGTGAAATATATTTCGCATAATATACCTAAATCTAATGTGTTAAAGATTTATAAAAGAGAAAAAGCAAAGGTTAAAAAAGAGCTTGAACTTGTACAAGGCCGGATTGGTCTAACATCTTACCTGTGGTTTTCTATCACGAACGATGGATACATGTCACTTATAGTACATTATGTTGACTAGAATTGGAATTTTAGAAGAGAATAGTTGGATTTCATCATGTACCCCCACCTCATAATGGTCCAAATTTATCATAGAAACTAATTAATTTTAAAAAAGAATAGGGAATTGATAAAAAAGTTTTCACCATCACTCTAGATAATGCAAAAAATAATGATAAAGTAACTAGATTATTGCAAAATTATTTTCTATTTAATGGTTCTTCCATTTGTGGAAGTGAATTTCTTCATGTTCATTGTGGTGAACATATGTTGAATTTAATTGTAAAGGCTGGATTGGATGTGATTGATGAAACAATTTATAAAATTAGGGAAAGTGTAAAATATGTGAAAGGATCTGAAAATAGAATCATAAAGTTTGCCGAATTGGTGAAACAACTCTCATTGGAAACAAATAAAAATTTTTGATGGGATATAGTAACTAGAATATACATATCTGATGCTTGAAAGAGCCCTATTTTTTAGTCATGCATTTTTTTTTATTTCAAGATGTGGATAATGACTACAAGTTGTGGCATTCAGAAGAGGAATGGCATAGGGTTAGAAAGATCGTAGAATTTTTGAAACCTTTCTCTAATATGACATTGTTGTTCTTAGGAACTAAATACCCCACAACTAACTTATCGTGACGGCCCCACCTCCCCCTAGGGCGTACCCCAGGGTTTAGCGGGTCGCCTGCTCAGCTCTCACCAGGACTCTCTCACTCATAACTCAAGAAAAATAACGTACATCCACAGAAAATGAATAACATATCCACTTCAACTTAATATATACATTGATGCTCAAATCCAGATACAAAACTTCTACACGCCAAGATACTTTCAAGTGTTTACAACTCAAGTACAAAGAACCCTTGTCGGGTGCTAGCGCGAGTACAATTTCAAACTTCAAAACAACTAGACTACGCTAATCTGTACACGTCTCACGCCTCGCTCGTACCCCCTGTAAGGAAAACAAATGGCGTGGAATGAGCTAAAAACCCAGTGAGGTTCCAAATAGCAAGTCAACCATTATTTAAAAGTACAAGTATCAACGTATCAAAAGATAGCGAGCATAACAAGTTCATAAAAGTGAACAATAACACTTCAAGTAGCAAATCTCAAAATGAACGAGTGTAGAGTGCTTTTGTTTTTCAAAAGAAACAATAAGTCAATAAGCAATAATCATTTCCAAGTATAAGGATATGGATGGCTCTCAGGAGCCAAGTTCCCATTGCTTCACCAGAGCTTGATCAAATATTAGTTGACACTTCGTCAACTTTCAAGTAAAGTAACCAATCCAGTAGAGCACCACTTAAACTACTCTCCGTCCACCATTCAAAACCCCTACTGGGCCCAAAATCCTCAATAAACATTGGTGGTAATACTCGAGTATACCGATTAGTCGAGGAGATAACACTCCACTCGACATCACTAACTACCCATGGTTCGTTATCTAATCGACCAAGCCCTTGCCGGCTCGACTCGATTAACTAGCCAGTGGGGTTTGGGTCCCCAAGAAGTCGATGAGATAACATCTCCAATCGACGGAATTAAGATAAAAGTACGGAGACGGGAATGAGAGGCACCTCCCACTCGAATTGAGTGTGGTACATACCGCCGCTCCGCACTTACAAAAGATAAAGGTACGGTGACAGGAATGAGAGGCACCTCCCACTCGGATTGAGTGTGGTACATACTGCCGCCCCGCACTTACAAATCAAGTACAAGTATATCAAATTAATTGCAACAATAAACGAGTAGATATCATATTAGGGCAAGTGCGATAAAGTACACTCTTGCCCGATCAACAAATCTCGTATCATTTATTTACATTGATCAAGTATAGAAAACAAGTGTCCAGTTCAACCAGATATTTGGAAGCACTCACCAAAGGTCAAATGCCTCTCAAAAGTCACGTTCAGGTCCAACTCCTTAGTTGGAGTCCAAATCTGCGATAAAATATCATTTGTGAATGTAAAACTCTCTAGAGTTCGAAACATAGGAGTTTCACTTCAATAACATCAAGTAAATGCAATTCGCTTAAGTAGTATTCAAGATACTGATCAAATTCTGAAAAGGTCATGCTCGCTCTTAAAAACTTTGAAACTTTGAATCAATTATACTTTGAAATACCATTTGAGTCGAAGAAATGGAGAAAACGTATTTTTATTAGTCGTAACTTTCATTTTTCCAAGGGTACAAGTTTCGGCCGAATTCTAACTCATATACCTTGATAAGAGAAGATGTAAATATCCTAGATGGTTCAAGTGGTATTCGTCCTCAAATCCTTACCTAGTCCTCGAGTGCAAATTTGGGCAGCATGCCCTTTGTATTTACCTATTTTCCAGCCATTTATGGCTTCATTCTTTTCCTCAATCAATCCCAAAGTCACACACAAAATCATCTCATTTCAATAGCCGTTCCATAGGCTCAAAGTCATACAAGTACAAAATCAAACTAGGAAAATGTCCGGAAATGAAGTTTAAGGCATAAGACAAAAGACAGATTTGCCGTCACTTAGTGTAACGGGCACAACCGAAGCTACGCTTATTGGATTGGGGTAACATTTATACCATTTCGAAGCTAAGACAAAGGCCTACAACTTTTATGAAGACCACTTAGTCCAGTTCGTAGTGTATCTAGGTCAAAATTTCAAATTACAGAACCAGAATCTCACATTCGGGCTAGTTAACCGCACTATGCGTAAACGACAATAACTCAGGCTACCGAAGTCCGATTAAGGCGTTTTCAGGGCCGTTGGAAAGTAAGACATAGCACTACAAATTCTATGTTTTGACCAAATGCTAATTCAGTATGGATCAGGGAGAACAAATGCGGTCAGATTGGTAAAATGTCAAAACCGTCCACAGAGCTCTACCTATAGCAGTCAGGGGTATTTTTGCCTTTTCACATGGTACAGTGATCAGATTGGGCTAAAAGTTTGTAGAAACCTATAAAAAATTATTCTCTACAACTTTCATGTTTTAGGATAAGCCTAATTCGGCCTCTAACATGGTGAACTAGAACCGGGCAGAACAGGGTATACCTTAACTTCAATTCTGGAAATTTGCTACAATCAAGGTATAAATCTCATTTTTAGCTTGAAACCATCACTACCACCTCTTATACCAACTTATATACATCATATACCACCCATACAACAAGTATGATAAGTGAATCATTCAAACCCTTACTCAAATTCATCACCCCAACCATCCAAAATTACTTGATATAAGCATTACAACCACAAATACAAGCTACTAAGCAACTTCAACATGATTAAGGAAAAAGAAAAGAGTGGTCAGCCATATTACCTCAAAACAAAGCTTGCTAGAGTTATCCTCCACTTCTCCTTGAAATTTTTGGTTCCTTAAGCTTCCCAAGCTCTCAACCTACAAGTTAATCGGTTTAGTTTTTCTTGGTTTCACTCACAACTCTTGATTTGAGGTTGGAAATAGAAACTCTCTTCACTCTTTCTCCCTCTCCTTGCTCTCGGCCAAACAAGAAAAAAATGGTGAAGAAATGAGCTAAAATGAAGATAAGAAGGTAAGAAAGTTGGCTTGGTAAAAGGGCCTTAAATGGCCAACACTTGTCACACTTAGGTTCTCACAATTTTTTTTTCTTTTCTCTCTCTCTTGGGGTCAAGAATTTCGGCTGCCTTGAAGGGTATTTTGGGATGATTTTTGCTAAAATAAAAGGAAGGATATTGAGGTAATAAAGTAGTGTTCAAGTGGTGCACTCACTCGGTAACAAACGGTACCCGTCGGTTCAACCCGTTTTTTCTTAAATCGAGTATACTAGGGTTTTAACTTATAATTCAATAAATTATTATTATCACCTCTATTCACACACTTAATATCATCTAAACTCACCCTTAATCACCGAATTTAGTGCACACATCTCACCAAGTGACCACACGGTCAAAATACGCAAAAAGCCCTGATTTACCCAAACTAAGAACCTACAGGGAAAACCCTTGATTCTATGGTTGATTGCAATTACTGAGGGTGTGAATGAGTAGTAAAGCTATTAGAAAGGAATAAATGCCAAATAAAAGGAATTTTAAGAAAAATGTGAGGAAATTTACAATTCCATTGGTCACAATTAGGGTTTCGATTAAAATATAAAAGATTTAAGAAAACCGGTTAGTCACAAGTAAACTAGGGTTTTTTTTTCTTTTGATTAGAATTTAGGGTTTCTAATCTTTAAAACAAAACAATGTCTTAAAACAAAAAATAAAATATAGAAACCGTAATATCCTAAAAGTCGGGGTATCACACTTATATTTTTCCAATGTTTGGAAGATTCAATGTCTCTTAAACAAAGAGGCCAATAGTCCAGATTTTTTGATTAGTGAAATGGCTTTTAATATGAAAACCAAATTTCAAAAATATTGGGACTGCTATAGTGTTATCTTATTATTTGCCGTTATTTTGGATTCTCGTTATAAACTCTAGTTTGTGGAATATTGCTTTTTTGTTTTGGATCCTCAATCACGGGATGAAAAGGTTTTTAATATAAAACAAAAGTTGCTTTATTTGTTCAAAGAGTACCTTATGGTCAATACTGCTACTACTGCTACACCAATGGAGGGTAATTTTAATGGTGATGATGGGACAAACTAGAGATCTCATAGATGTGGGTAAAATCGATTCATATGTTTTTGTATTTTGTTTTAATTTATATATCATTAATTGTTCAATATTTATGATAATTGCAGGGTTTTGATATGTACCATTCTCAACAAGGGGCAAGTGGTAACAAATTTGACTTGAATTTGTAACTTGAGGAGCAACTAGTAGATCATAAGCAACAACTAAATTTGAATATTTTGACTTATCAGAAGAAGAGTAGAATTAGATATCTTGAGCTTTCTTAAACTGTTTCTTAATATCTTGCTTGTTTACTTAAACTGTTTTGGTTGAATAATTGGGTTAAAATTTGACCTTTACTTGCTTTATTTTTTATTAACCTAATTCACCCCTTCTTAAATTGTTTTAGACCTTATTGATTAGAGTTTGGTCTCCTAGATATTAAACTCAGCTGGTTTAGGAGAAAAGATCATGGTAACCAACTTGTTATTAAGGACATATATAAATGAACCATCGGTATTTAATGATAAGAATTATGATGTGTGGAATAATAGGATAGAAGCCTTTTTTAAATCTATTGATTTTGAATTCTGGTATGTTATTGTAGATGGTCCTTATGAAAATTTAAAGACAAAGAAGAGAAAAACTAGAGAAAAGACCAAAAAAGAGTTAAATGAAAATGAAATAAGGTATGTTAGTTCAAACCATACAAGTTATGGAAATTCTTTGTAGAATTTTGGGTAAAAATGAATTAAAAAGAGTAAAGGACTATAAAAATGTTCAAAAAATTTGGAGAAATTTAGAAGAAATCTATAGAACAAAATCTTAATTTTAATAGGGAAAAGAAAAATGTTCAACTTCAAATTTTAATAAAGAGGAAAATAAAGATGATTTAGTAGTTCAAAAGATTGTTAGAAATTTATATGAAAATTTGAGAAAAGCTAATGAGTTAAATAAAACCTTAAAATTTCAACTAAATGAAAATACTTTGGAGAAAAAGTAAATTAAAGAAGAAAATGAGAAACTAAAGGTCAATATTGATAAGCTAAAAGAGTCTCACAAAGAAGTAGAAAATTCAAATAAGAAATTGAAGAAAGAAAATGAAAAATGAAGGTTTATGAATCTTTAACATAGAAATATTAAGAAGGAAAATATATAATTCAAGTTTGTGCTTAAATGAGTTTACTAATAGAAAAGAAGAAACTAAAATTTGTTGTAAAAGTAAAAGTAATTTCAAAAAGTCTAATGATAATAAGAAGAATTTTGCTTAAGTGTAAATAACTTGCTATTTTTGTGAAAAACTTGATCATAAGATGGATACATGCTTTAAAAAAAGAAATTTGGATAGAGGAGCTAATATGATGTGAGTTAAAAAAAATAAATCTATAATTCACAAGATACTTATAAGAAAAATGGTATTAGGAATGTGTTTCAAAAATTTAAATGTTAAAATGATAATAAAGGAAAGACACATGTTAGTTTGAACAATAAGAGATTACCATCGAACCATTTTAAGGAGAATAAAAATATTTTATGTGGTGTTTCAATATGTAATAACAATGGAAAATTTTCAATAGCTCATGAAGAAATTAAGGATGTGAGATTGTGAGAACCCGTAATTTTTTTAATTTCTAGGTTTTATTTTCTTTTAATTGCACCCTTTTCCATATTTTCTTTATTCGGAAAATTTTTAAAAATAATTTTTATGAGTAAATATGGTTTTTAAATCATTTTTCTAGTATAAGTTAGTTTATAAGGTTTTAAGAGTGTATACCGGAGGTGGGACCCACTAGTGCTGTAAGTTCGATAAAATTCGGCCAATTAGGTTAAGTTGTGTATACCGGGTTTAATTTATCAGGTGTTAAGAGATAATTAGAGGTTACTTAAATGGATTATCATTGGAGAGACAAAAGGATAGAGTTGCATTAAAAAGGTGACAAGTGTCACTTTATGATTTAAAGTTGGACTTCGATCATTATTCATTTACTTTACTAATTAGTCAATTTGGACCCAATATCATCTTCATTCATCAAGCATCTTGGCCGGCCCTCACTAGAAGAAAAGAAAAGAAAGCTCTCAACTTGTTTCTTCCATTTCTTGCACAAATCTAACAAATCAACCGTTTAAACTTCCAATTTCTCCATAAAAACTCTTAGTTTAGTAGTAGTGAGGTTGTTGGTGAAGTGGTTTGGAAGAAAGTGGTTCTAAGTTGGCTCCTTTCTTGAGTTGGTAAGGTGAGTAGCTAAGGAACCTCTCTTTTGTTCTCAATAATGTTTAATTAGTGGTTTGTGGTAGTCATAGAGGTGATTTTGAGTAAGATTTTGTGCCTTTTGGTGGAGATTGGTGAATTTTTATATTTATTCTTGATTTTTCTGTTTTTATATGTTTAATATTGTGTGGCCATGGATGATGGCTTGGGATAGTCTAGAATGAAACTATAGTGCGTAAATTGTAGCTAATTGCGGAAAATTTCCACTTTGTGCGGAAAATTCCAGATTAGGGTTTCAATTAACCCTGTTCTGCCCGGTACTGTTTGGATAGGAATAAGGCCGAATTAGCCTTAGGTTAAAACATGAAAGTTGTAGAAAATAATGTTTTATAGTTTCCTGTAAAATTTCAGCCCAATCCGAGCTCGGTAGCCAGTGAAAAGATGGGAATACCCAGACTGCCCTAGGCAGGAGTTCGGCGGTCAGGGTTGGCAGTTCACCCAAACTGACCGTGACCATTCACCCTGATGCGTACTGATTTTGATTTTGGACAAAACACAAAAATTGTAGTGCTGTTTCTTAACTTTCTAACGGCCCTGGAAACGCCCCAATTGGACTTCGGTAGCCTGAGTTATGGTCATTTAACCAGAAAACGGTTAGCTAACCTGTTTGTACGATTCTGGTTTGGTACATTGAAATTTTGACCTAGCTACACGACGAACTGGACTGAGTGGTCTTCAGTAAAGTTGTAGCCCTTTATCTTAGTTTCGAAACAGTGTAAATTTCACCTCAATCCGATAAGTGTAGCTTCAGTTGTGTTCGTTCCGCTAAGCAACGTCAAATCTGCCTTGTGCTTTCCAACCTAAACTTCATTTCCGCACATGTCGTAGCTTGATTTTGCACTTATACGTTCTATTTGGTCTTACTCTAGTAGTATGTAGATTTGGTTTATGACTCTTACTCGAGTCTCATTGTATTTTATTGTATGTTTTAGGACGTGCCGGTGACGCGGAGCGCTTGTTGGGCAGAAATTTGTGATTTCACTCTGTGTTTGCTTAGTGAGTGTATTACTCATGTGAGGCCCCAGTCCGTTCGTAAGCTGATATGAGGGTTATTCGTTAATCGGTGGGGTGGTTTCGGGTTTTTATCGCCCGCCTTTTCTACATTTTTCTTTATTGAAAATTTCCCCAGATAATTTTTCTGAGTAAATATAGGTTTTAGATGAGTTTTCAAGTATCGGTTAGGTTTTGAGAAATTAAGAACGTATATCGGACGTGGGACCCACTAGTGCGAAAAGTTCGGAAAAATTCGGCCAATAAGGTTAAGTTTCGGATACTGTGCAAAATTTATCGGGTGTTAAGAGATAAGTAGAGAGTGAGATTTGATTGATGTGAGAGAGAAAAGAAAAGATAGGAATACATTTATGGTGGTGACAAGTGTCACTATCTCATTGGTTTTACTTTAAGATTTACTATTCACTATTTTGACCTTGGACCAAAATTGGTTAAATATCTTCAAAAATCACAAAAAAATTACCATTTTCTTACCTTGTGTTGGCCGGCTCTCTCTCTTGCAAGAAGGAAGGAAATTCTTCAACTTTCTAGCTTCCATTTCACTCAATCTTCCACAACTAATCACCTAGAATAGATTCTACTCCATAAAAACCTTTCTTCTAGTGCTAATAAGTGTATTAGTGAAGTTGATTTGAAGAGCTAAGGTGTCCACAAGCCCTATCTCTCTTGATTTCTTGGTAAGTGATGCTTGAACACCCTACTACATCTAATGATGCTTATGTTTGGCTTAGAAGTGGCTAAAGTGATGGATTATATGATTTATTTCTTGGTTTGGCTTGATTTGGTGAAGTTTTTATTTTATTGATGATTTTTCTGGTTTAATTGGATTATGATGGTGTGGTTGTTTATGATGATTGGCAATGGCCTATAATGACACTAGTATGTGTGACTAGTTGATAATTGCAATCAATTTTGGATTTGGAAGAATTTCTGGAAAATTAGGGTTCTTGGTTGAACATTCTGTCCGAAATTTTAGGTCATAGATAGAGGCCGAATTGGACTTTTATCAAAACATGAAAGTTGTAGGTATTGATGAGGTGGAAGTGCCTGCAAAATTTCAGGGCATTTGGAGTAGTATAGAGTGAGTTATGCCGTTTTTACTGTTGCTATTTTTGGTGAACAGAATGTGCGAACTGCGATAGTAATTGTCTGTTTTGACTGGAATTGATTTGGATTTTGTTGTTGGTGTCTTCTGATGAAATGTAGCTTGATGTCTTAGCTTTCATATGCCTTTGGAATCAATGCTTTTGGACCTGTATAGACTGACTTGGACTGATTACAGTTTTGTGTGATTTGGGAACCTGCAATTACGGTTCTGGGTTGGTTTTCTGCATTTTGACTTAGTTGTGCTAGGATTTGGATTGAGAGGCCTTCTACATTGTTGTAGACCCTTAAGTCCTGGATATCCCTGTAAATTTTCAGGATTAACGGAGTGGTATAACCTGAGTTATAAACGAAATACTCAGACCTGTTTTGACCGTCAAATTCTGTTCTGTTCTTATATCCGGACAGTTTACGACTGGAACTTTGGCTTCACGTTTGACTAGGTTACAAGCTGTTTGGGCTTGCGACCAAAACACCAAACTTATAGCCCTATATCAGAGCTTTCTAACGCCCTTGGAATTTCATGAATCGGATTTATAAAACCTGAGATATAGCCGAGCAAATAAGGCCTGCCCGTGAAAATGACCATTTTCTGGTCAGATCTGTTTTGGTCCTGATGACCAACTTCCGTTCCGAATTTGGATTTCCGACCTTCATGAAAGTTGTTCCATCTGGAATGAACTAGTTAACTGCCAATTTTCAGCTCTTTTGCCCATGTGTAGCATAGAAAACAGTTTGCACTCAAAACTGACCATTTGTGCATTGGCCAGATTTCGTAAGTGATTGTGTTTGGTTCATTTGGGACTGAAGCCTCCAGTTTTAGTTCTGGATGTCTTCATAACAGTTGTTGTTCATCCTGTAAGCTTCGATATGGCATCTCATACACCTTAATCCGATATTCGTAGCTCAACTTATGATTAAAATAGAAACGAGTGTCAAATCTGCCGGTTCCGCTAACGGCCGTTTCCGTTTCCGTCCGTCATATTTACGTGCGCGCGTGTCGTTTTTGTCGTTTTGCTTGTTTTAGGCACGATAGTAGCCGTTTGCGATATTATGTGACACAATCTTCTATGTCAGACGGTGGTGAGCTGGGCGGAACTGGTGGGGCCTACTACTAGCTGTTCATTTCGATCCGACTACGTGTTTTTGCTATTTCAGATTCTGAGTAAGTATTCAGGCCAGTTTGGTGTGTTTTCTTTGCTATGTGTTTGAGATGTGTGAAAAGGGTACTTAGGCGAGGGTGTACTTTATCGCACTCGACCTAAACCCTAATTTGAATGTATAATTGTACTTGGCATATGTATATGAACCTTTTGGAACCAAAACCCTTGAGCTTGTGGCTCGGGGCGACTTTCGAGTAAAGTTTGTGAAGTTTGAAAGTTTGTGAGTTCGTGGGCCCGATCTAAGACTTGTATGGACTATTCGAGCCGGTTAGGGCTTGGTCGAAGTCAGTCCAACTTAGTCTGAGGTCACCAAGTTTGTAGGTTCATGTTATGAACCAATTTTGTGAATCCGGTTCACCGAGAAGGTGACCAAGTTTGTGACCCGAGCTTGTGACTCAAGCTCAAGTTTGTGATTTCGTTCGCCCGGGCAAGTTTGTGAGGTGACTGGCCAGTGAGGGTGATAAGGTGTCGGTGGGTGTACAAGTGAAGTTTTACGGACCATTGAGTGTGGTCGACGGAGTGTCGGCAGGAGATCACGCATGGCATATGCATTGGCTTTGGAGCCACCTGTATCCTTATTATGTGATGTTACTTTTCTGCTTTTGCTTTACTCTTACTGTGTAATTGTTGTTACGTGAAATTTATGCTTTCGCCCCTGTTTACTTACTAAGCATATAGCTTACCCCTTTCCTTTTGTTTTCCTTAGCAGGGGCCGACGCGGGGACTTTTGGCTCGTACACTAGTATAGTTAGATTGGCTTGTATTAGTTAAACAGTTAGGATGTTTGTTTTAGTTTTGGTGGTTTGTATAAGGACCCTTCTTAGGGTCTATCTTCTGCTGGTTGTGGTTGTAGTGTATTAGAGTGGTTTGACTCGAGACTTTTGAGGATGTAAATGTAACTTTTGGGATTGTATATATATTGTATATAGTGCTCTTTCGATTTATCTAGTTTTTTAGCTTTAAGTTTTGAGTCCTGGCGCGAGCTAGGCAGGCGGCCCGCCGATACCCTTGGGTTCGCCCTTGGGAGAAGTGGGGTCGTCACAGTTGGTATCAGAGCTTAGGCTTCAGATCTCTGTAGTGTATCCTAGGCTAAAGTTTAGGATGCCGGACTGTGGGGATTTGATTTGATTTGATTTAAACGTTAAGCAATTGAGGGATAAAACTTATAGCTGCTTCGCGTGGTCTCTGCGCAGAGTGAGTCTGGATGAAGTGACGAATAAGTATGAAGGACTAAGTGTTCGTTCGAGCATAAGTTATGGATCATAGATGTTATAGGTTTTAAATCTTTCTCATGGTATCTGAGGACCATAGATAGGTACGTCAGGTAGGAATTTCGATTGTAGATAGTTTACTCTTGGGACTGCAGCTCGAGATGTGAATTATCTTATCTCGGATTCTTGTGCCTGAGTACTCCAGAGTTGAGGCGCTGCTAAGTACTTGAGACTAGCATTTTGGGAACATGAACAGGCTTTGTCTGGCTAGAGTAAGTACAAGATATCAACGGGCACCTTGGGAAGTGGAGTAAGAAACCGGACGAGGGTGATTTTCACTGAGCGTGGGACGATAAGTCGCGTTTCTTTCATTTTGCCCTTATATTGTCCCTACATGTCATTTACTTGTGGTATGTGAATACCTACATATATAGTACCTGCAGCTCTTGACTTTGTCTAACTTGAAATGTCCCTTGGTGTATATGATGCATTATATTGTGTATATGTTGGCGTGACTTGTATATATGTATACATTTTAATCTTTTGATTATTTTGAGTATTCCAACCCTTTAGTTCGTTGATTGGAATTTCGAGGACGAAATTCTTTTAAGGAGGGGAGATTGTGAGGCCCCAGTCCGTTCGTAAGCTGATATGAGGGTTATTCGTTAATCGGTGGGGTGGTTTCGGGTTTTTATCGCCCGCCTTTTCTACATTTTTCTTTATTGGAAATTTCCCCAGATAATTTTTCTGAGTAAATATAGGTTTTAGATGAGTTTTCAAGTATCGGTTAGGTTTTGAGAAATTAAGAACGTATATCGGACGTGGGACCCACTAGTGCGAAAAGTTCGGAAAAATTCGGCCAATAAGGTTAAGTTTCGGATACTGTGCAAAATTTATCGGGTGTTAAGAGATAAGTAGAGAGTGAGATTTGATTGATGTGAGAGAGAAAAGAAAAGATAGGAATACATTTATGGTGGTGACAAGTGTCACTATCTCATTGGTTTTACTTTAAGATTTACTATTCACTATTTTGACCTTGGACCAAAATTGGTTAAATATCTTCAAAAATCACAAAAAAATTACCATTTTCTTACCTTGTGTTGGCCGGCTCTCTCTCTTGCAAGAAGGAAGGAAATTCTTCAACTTTCTAGCTTCCATTTCACTCAATCTTCCACAACTAATCACCTAGAATAGATTCTACTCCATAAAAACCTTTCTTCTAGTGCTAATAAGTGTATTAGTGAAGTTGATTTGAAGAGCTAAGGTGTCCACAAGCCCTATCTCTCTTGATTTCTTGGTAAGTGATGCTTGAACACCCTACTACATCTAATGATGCTTATGTTTGGCTTAGAAGTGGCTAAAGTGATGGATTATATGATTTATATCTTGGTTTGAAGTGATTTGGTGAAGTTTTTATTTTATTGATGATTTTTCTGGTTTAATTGGATTATGATGGTGTGGTTGTTTATGATGATTGGAAATGGCCTATAGTGACACTAGTAGGTGTGAATAGTTGATAATTGCAATCAATTTTGGATTTGGAAGAATTTCTGGAAAATTAGGGTTCTTGGTTGAACATTCTGTCCGAAATTTTAGGTCATAGATAGAGGCCGAATTGGTATTTGCTCAAAACATAAAAGTTGTAGGTATTGATGAGGTTGAAGTGCCTGAAAAATTTCAGGGCATTTGGCGTAGTATAGAGTGAGTTATGCCGTTTTTACTGTTGCTGTTTTTGGTGAACAGAATGTCCGAACTGCGATAGTAATTGTCTGTTTTGACTGGAATTGGTTTGGATTTTGTTATTGGTGTCTTCTGATGAAATGTAGCTTGATGTCTTATCTTTCATATGCCTTTGGAATCAATGCTTTTGGACCTGTATAGACTGACTTGGACTGATTACAGTTTTGTGTGATTTGGGAACCTGCAATTACGGTTCTGGGTTGGTTTTCTGCATTTTGACTTAGTTGTGCTAGGATTTGGATTGAGAGGCCTTCTACATTGTTGTAGACCCTTAAGTCCTCGATATCCCTGTAAATTTTCAGGATTAACGGAGTGGTATAACCTGAGTTATAAACGAAATACTCAGACCTGTTTTGACCGTCAAATTCTGTTCTGTTCTTATATCCGGACAGTTTACGACCGGAAATTTGACTTCACGTTTGACTAGGTTACAAGCTGTTTGGGCTTTCGACCAAAACACCAAACTTATAGCCCTATATCAGAGCTTTCTAACGCCCTTGGAATTTCATGAATCGGATTTATAAAACCTGAGATATAGCCGAGCAAATAAGGCCTGCCCGTGAAAATGACCATTTTCTGGTCAGATCTGTTTTGGTCCTGATGACCAACTTCCGTTCCGAATTTGGATTTCCGACCTTCATGAAAGTTGTTCCATCTGGAATGAACTAGTTAACTGCCAATTTTCAGCTCTTTTGCCCATGTGTAGCATAGAAAACAGTTTGCACTCAAAACTGACCATTTGTGCATTGGCCAGATTTCGTAAGTGATTGTGTTTGGTTCATTTGGGACTGAAGCCTCCAGTTTTAGTTCTGGATGTCTTCATAACAGTTGTTGTTCATCCTGTAAGCTTCGATATGGCATCTCATACGCCTTAATCCGATATTCGTAGCTCAACTTATGATTAAAATAGAAACGAGTGTCAAATCTGCCGGTTCCGCTAACGGCCGTTTCCGTTTCCGTCCGTCATATTTACGTGCGCGCGTGTCGTTTTTGCCGTTTTGCTTGTTTTAGGCACGATAGTAGCCGTTTGCGATATTATGTGACACAATCTTCTATGTCAGACGGTGGTGAGCTGGGCGGAACTGGTGGGGCCCACTACTAGCTGTTCATTTCAATCCGACTACGTGTTTTTGCTATTTCAGATTCTGAGTAAGTATTCAGGCCAGTTTGGTGTGTTTTCTTTGCTATGTGTTTGAGATGTGTGAAAAGGGTACTTAGGCGAGGGTGTACTTTATCGCACTCGACCTAAACCCTAATTTGAATGTATAATTGTACTTGGCATATGTATATGAACCTTTTGGAACCAAAACCCTTGAGCTTGTGGCTCGGGGCGACTTTCGAGTAAAGTTTGTGAAGTTTGCAAAGTTTGTGAGTTCGTGGGCCCGATCTAAGACCTGTTGGACTATTCGAGCCGGTTAGGGCTTGGTCGAAGTCAGTCCAACTTAGTCTGAGGTCACCAAGTTTGTAGGTTCATGTTATGAACCAATTTTGTGAATCCGGTTCACCGAGAAGGTGACCAAGTTTGTGACCCGAGCTTGTGACTCAAGCTCAAGTTTGTGATTTCGTTCGCCCGGGCAAGTTTGTGAGGTGACTGGCCAGTGAGGGTGATAAGGTGTCGGTGGGTGTACAAGTGAAGTTCTACGGACCATTGAGTGTGGTCGACGGAGTGTCGGCAGGAGATCACGCATGGCATATGCATTGGCTTTGGAGCCACCTGTATCCTTATTATGTGATGTTACTTTTCTGCTTTTGCTTTACTCTTACTGTGTAATTGTTGTTACGTGAAATTTATGCTTTCGCCCCTGTTTACTTACTAAGCATATAGCTTACCCCTTTCCTTTTGTTTTCCTTAGCAGGGGCCGACGCGGGGACTTTTGGCTCGTACACTAGTATAGTTAGATTGGCTTGTATTAGTTAAACAGTTAGGATGTTTGTTTTAGTTTTGGTGGTTTGTATAAGGACCCTTCTTAGGGTCTATCTTCTGCTGGTTGTGGTTGTAGTGTATTAGAGTGGTTTGACTCGAGACTTTTGAGGATGTAAATGTAACTTTTGGGATTGTATATATAGTGTATATAGTGCTCTTTCGATTTATCTAGTTTTTTAGCTTTAAGTTTTGAGTCCTGGCGCGAGCTAGGCAGGCGGCCCGCCGATACCCTTGGGTTCGCCCTTGGGAGAAGTGGGGTCGTCACAACTCACGTGATTGTTGCTACATGGCTTGGTTATACTTGAAATTTATGACTTGAATGCTTATGTATATGGATGAAATTGTTTGAGACGAGGGTGTATTTTATCACTCTCGCGCTCTATGGCTGATGTGACTGTTTACTGCATTAATTGAATTCTACTTGAACATACTTGAACTGGGGTCGTTTGGACGAGTCTCCAACGACCATTACTGTTATCACTGAGCTCAACCCCATTGGTGGTCAATTGAATCGAGCCGGCAAGGGCTTGGTCGAGAAAATTGACAAGCCATGGGGACTGTTTATGTGGAATCCTTGGGTATGAGACTCTTGATTCCGGTATACTCGAGTATTACCATTTCTGAACTGATTGGAGTTCAGGCCCGGTAGGGGTATGTGAGGTGGAAGGATTCAGTGAAAGTGGAGTCTACGGTATTGGTTACTCCTTAAGTGTTGACGGAGGGTCAATGGGGCGAGATCAAGTATAGCAAGCAGGGATAAGGGCTCTTGAGAGCCGACCGTATCCTTTTAAATATCTTTATTGAAACGTGATGCGAATTGACTCACTTATTGGATGTGTTTGGATTGAATAGCTTTGTGCTTATGTGAACTTTGTTACTTGGGTGATGGTACCTCATTGGGCGAAAACTCACTCCATTAAATTTTGTTTTCCTTACAAGGAACCACTTTTGGGGACTATGATGTTTTGAAGCACGAGTTGAGCTAGTTTTAATATATTTTTGTAAAGCTCCTCGATATTTGGAAAAACCCTAAATGTATTTTGATCTAATTATCTTCCTTTTGTTTTGTAAATTACAAACGTATGTGTATAACACTGTTAACCCTGTTCATGTATCCTATTTGGTTTGGAAATGTTTTCCCGAGTTATATGACATGGCACCCACTATTCATTGGCAGTTTTTATTTTCGTGTTTCTATTTTGCAATTTTGAATAGATTGAGCGCGCTATTACCTTTCGGAACATTTTAGAACATATTTAACTACCTCGTTAGTCCTGGCGAAAGTTGGGCAGGCAGTCCGCTGACCCTTTTGGTACGCCTTAGGGGAAAGTGGGGCTGTCACAGAGATTCAAAAACTATCAGTTTGGTTTCTATTCATGGATATGATTGCACTTACTTGATAACTTGTTAGATAATTGAAAATGTTTCTATTTTTGAAAATATATACGATTGTGCATGATCTTATATGATTTATTAGAAATAATTTCAAAAATGAATGTTAGATGAGTTGATAGACTTGTTTGAATTCATGAAATACTTATTGGTTCAATCATCTTAGAGTTGAATGTTTGAATAAATTGCATGATGAATATAGAGTTCTTGTTTGTGATTTACATGGACATTATAGGAAGACTAATAAATTGTAGAATGAAATATTTATGTGATTTATTATTCTCACTCAACTTGTACAAGGTGATGAATATATGTTTTCTTGTACTACTAATGCATACTTGGTACAAATTTTGTAATTTAAGAATGGTATAATTTGAGAGTGATCTTCAAGAATACATATTCTCTCAGGTCAAGACAATCTATCCTCAAGCCATGCTTAGAAAAGTGATTATCCAAATAACTTGGTGGTTTGGAAAAAAAATAAATGGAGTTCTCACCTACCAAATTCAATTTTATAACATGGAATAGGTAAAGAACAAAAGAAAAAGATAAAGCATGCATTTACCTTACACAATGAGGATGATAACCATTATAAGTAGATGGATTGCTTTTGAGGTATGCGTTTAAAACTTAACTTTCTTACCTTAAATTGTATATGAGGAAAATGGGTAATATTTAAATGCTTGATTGATATGTATCCTAGTTCGTACTCTTGTGAGAATAGAAACATGAATTTGAAATACCTAATTGTTTTGAAGTTCTATTCATATATGTCCTATGCGTGAATAAGTTTTTCAAAATGATAAATTTAAACATACAAATACTTGATTAATAGTAACTTCCAAATTTTTCTTCAATATATTCATGACTTGCAAAAGAAAGGGAGAGCTATACTAAAAGCGGTATGTGATAGATGAGTTTATATGCAGATTATGCTAAGTTTGACAGAGTTAACCACTAGGTATAATGTATCTCCTAATTTAAATGTGAGAACATTCTATTCTAATTCAATTAAAAATCTAGCACATTATTTTGTTCAAGTGAAATAATTGTGATGTTATTTGTCAACTTTATACTTAAATGCTATATCTTCCATGTTTATATCACAAAAGAAATTGAATTAGGTACCCATCTAGTATTCTTTATATCTTCATTCATGATCAGAAAGATGGAATGTTCTTATCCTCACAATAAATGAGGTAGTTGCATCACATGTACTTGAATGTTGATAAACTCTTATTTTGATGATACATTTATGTATCCCTTGGTGCCTATTAATACATTTTTCAAAATAGAATGTACTACAGTAAGGATGAATAAAGATTATTTTGAAAATAATCCTTCACATGATTTCTTTGCATGTATTTGTTCATATGCGTTTAGAAGGAAGTAACTCTTTGAATATGATTCATCCCTTTGTACTTGTTATATGGTTATTTTAAGAGGGAGATATTTGTGGAGAATGATGATGAAAATGGATGTGGCTTTGATCTTAGGGAGAGTTTTACTTGCAATTATCCATAGGCAATTTCCCTTCATGTTTACATGCTTTTTCTTTGATGATACCAAAAGGGAGAATAGATTGAATTATATTTCTTTGAATGTTGAGGGGAAGTCTATTTGAGTTTATTTTATCAAAAAAATCCTCATTTTATTTGTCATCATAAAATGGGGAGATTGAAAGATTTAGGTTAATTAATGTTTGGTTTTAATGATTAATGAAATAAAATGATGATTCGTACTAATATTTCAAGTGAGTTTTTCATTAGTATAGATGTTCAAATAATTGGCAAAATAAAGGAAACAAAATAAAAAGGAACAAAGTTTTTGTTGAGCATGAAATGCACCTTCGGACACATACCAAGAAGATTAGATGTCTGAACGATAAAGTAAAAATTGACCCTGATGATCGCACGATGGATCAGACGCATAGTTGGACTATCAGACGTCTGACAGATTACAAGAAAACTTTGGAATTTTCTATTTCTATCAGACACATCTTTTGAACTTTGTATCTGTGATGCCCCCACCTCTCCCTAGGGCGAACCCTAGGATATCAGCAGGGCGCCTGCCCTACTCTAGTCAGGAATCACGCATTAATTTTAGCTTAATAGAGAACCACAAGTCAACTATAGACTTAGGATTAAGAAATACTTCGAATATACAAACCAAATTCTCCTAAGGCTACCATTTACAATTACAATCCAAAAACTCCAAATATAACAAAATTTACACTTCAAAAGTGTCCAACATCATACAAAAGATATACTAGTTTCAACCAAAGACCGCTAGTTTAGAGTTCTCAACTTTCACTTCCAAAACTTGTTAAGGAAAACAACTTAAGGTAAGTTAACGCTCAGTGAGGCCAAGAAAATCAAGCAAGTAAGCAAGTAGCACCAATTAAATCCAATATCACACTTAAAAGCGGCTCAACATGAAATTTCATTTAAGTGCATAAGTAGGAAATAAACACAAGTAGAAAGGATACAGGAGCGCTCAGGAGCTATTCCCACATCTCGGCCGGTTCAAACCATCTTTGGTTGACCTTCGTCAACTCAAGTTGTGAGGACTTGTACTTTTATTCTTAATTTCACCTATTTAAAAAATTATTTGCATTGGTGTTATTTAATTTTATTATTTTAGCATGAATTTTACTTAAAATATATTTTTATCGCTTACGCGTCAAAATTTTTCAAAAGTCGCACTGATGCGATTAATTGGGGATTTGGAGAATTTATCTTCGACTAGTAAGAATGAGTATTAGTGGTGCAAGAGAAACTACCTTGGAAGATCAGTATTTGAGTGTAGCAAACAAGAAGAAAATTAGTAGTGCATGACACTATTGAGCTACTATTCCTAGTTGACCTTCTCAACCACCAAAAAAGCAAGTTTCTTCTCAACTTCACATCACAATTCAAACTCCATCTCCTCTCCTTTTCTCTCTCATTTGGCCGAACACTTGAAGCTCAAAAGAGGAGAAGAAAAAATCAAAACTTCATCCACAAATCTTGCTCCAAGAATTCATCCAACACCTTCAAACTTTTGGAAGTTGATCTAGCTAGAAGAAAGCTCTTACCTTGTGGTGATTTCTTGGTGGATTGGTGGTGCAAAGCTTGGCTCTAACTAGGGTTCAAGAAGCTTTGGAGAGGTAACAAGTTTCACTTCCCTTGATCTTTAGTTTTATACAAGAGTTAGTAGTGGTTATGGGTTGTTATACAAGGATATTTGAAACCCTAACCAAAGCTAGGCTAGATGACTTGAGGAAACCCTTGTTTTCTTGCTTTGTATTTAGGTAGATGTCTTGAGGTGGACTTTTAGGTGGCGGACTTGAGGATTCTTGTTTGTTTGGTTGTTATTTTGTGATTTCTAGATTGATTTTTAGCTTCAAAGTTGGAGAGAAAAATGTGAAGAGGATGAGAGGAGATGTTGTCCGAATTTTGCTGATTCATTTCTCTTGGTTAAATTTTGAAATTTGTTGCTAAAACTGCTGTAAAAATGATTATTATATGTTGGATTGTATGTGTAAAAATTATCTCTGAAAAATCATTTCATTTGAGTGGGTGAAAGATAGGCTAAAGAGAGAAGAAACCAAATCTGGAATTTTGATCAGGGCAGTCTTCTTGTCCGCACTTAACAACCTATAAATTTTTGTTCGGGAGTCAAAATCAAGTGTCATTTGCGGCATTTGAAACTAGAATCCGAGAGCTTTCCAAGATTAAAATTTCCCTGGTAATTCATTTTCTGTGAGCGGTAGGGAATTGGCAAAATTGACTGATTTGCTCTTACTGTTTTACCCGAGAAACCTACACAGCTGCATCTTGTAGCTTATTTTCATGCCTCTTTTGAAATGAACTTGAAACCATTTCTTCTAATGATTTTTAGTACTTAGAATGGAGTTTTCAATGCCATAAACCACACTAAATTTGGACTTGTGTAGCCCTAGTTATGCCCAGATTTCAAAACTGCCTTGATGCTCCAAGGCTAGAAATCCGTGGATCAGGTTTCAAAAACTAGTTTTCGTAGAACTGTTGTAACGTGGTGTAGGGAAATCCAAATTTCATTATGTTTGTTGCGTTTGAAATTAGACTTGAATTTTTTTAAGTGTTATAAATTTTAGAGGATAATTCGGTTCCTATGAATTTTGCTAAATTTTCAAATTTCACTAAAAATCAAGACTGTTTTGCCCTGTTTTAATGAAACAGCAAGTTGGAGCTGAGATTTGAATGATTTCTGATTAAATCTGGAAAAAGTGTCTTCCAAAGAGTTTTAGTACGTTGAATATAGTTTCCAATGGTGTAAAGTTTTCAACTTTTGGACTTACGGAACTCAAGAAGTGATTTTTCAAGTATTGTTGCACAAAGCTGGAATTTTCTGGTTTCAAACAAAATGCCCTTCTTAAGAACTTCCAACTTTCCTTTGAGATTGCTAATCCATTTTAAGTTTGATTTCATGGATGGATACAAGGTTTCTTGTAACTTTAGACCTTTATTTTGAATCTTGGCTTCCAAAGAATTAAGCCTCTCTTGATGCGTTTTCTTGGTTGCCTAAACAAATGAATTTTCTCCCTTGTATGCTAAGTGACTTAGTGTATACGTGAGTGATGGTTTAAGGGGGAAAATTGGTCTAAAAAGTGGTTTGCATTTAGTGACGATTGGTTGATATTTCCTTAGGTGTTCAAGAGGATTTCGAAAGGAATCCCGGTGCGGACAATTAAAGGACTTATTTGCTCACTTGCTTTTGGAATTGGTGAGTGTCAAGTGCATGACTTGTTGCATAATACTTGAATCGCTTCTTGTTGACTATGTGAATGAATTTGTTGAGGCGAGAGTGTACTTTATCTCACTCGTCCTCTCTTGCGTGACTTGATAATTGAGTTGCTCGTATTGACAATTATACTTGTGCTTGTGCTTGACTTGGCATCGATTTGAGAGCAATCTCATCGACTTATATTTGAACTTGAGAGCCCCAAAACCCAATGGCTAACCATTCAACTCAAGTAAGCAAGGGCTTGGTTGAGGAGCTTGGTGAACCTTGGGCTCCTGTACTTACTTGCTTGGATATACTCGAGTAATATCACATCTTATTTGCCATGCAGGCCCGGCAGGGGATGTAACGGTGGACGGAAAAATTGGTGAAAAGTGGGGTTGTACGGACTTGTTACTTGCTCGGTTGACAGACTGTCAACACTTGGAAATTGTGGATCAAGATTATCGGTGAAGCATTGTGGATTTAGCTCCTGAGAGCTTCTGTATCCTTTATTGATTGTGTTTTGTTTCCTTTTGTGCGTTACATGAATATTATGGCTACCCTTCTTTTATAAGTTTTATTGCTAGTTGTACTTATTTGTTTGCCTGCTTTTCTTGGTCTCTCTGAGCGTTAGTTCAGCCCTTAAGTTTGTTTTCTTTAACAGGAACTTGAATTGGAAAGATTTTGGAGAAGTTGGCTTTGATTGTATTTTGGTCCAATTATGGATGTAAATGAATTAATCAACTTTTGGTGGTTGTACTTTTGGGAAATTTGAGGTAACTTTTGGAAATATTATGATGTAGAATTGGATGACTAATTTGAGGAAGCGACTTTCTTTATATTAGTTTTCTTATTAGTTGTGACGGCCCCACCTCTCCCTAGGGCGTACCCTAGAGTTTAGCAGACCGTCTGCCCAACTCTCGCCAAGACTCACTCACTTATAACTCAAGAAAAATAACGTACATCCATAGAAAATGAACAACACATCCACTTCAACTTAATATATACATTGATGCTCAAATCCAGATACAAAGCTTCTACACACCAAAATACTTCAATGTGTTTACAATTCGAGTACAATCAACCCTAGTCGAGCGACTTGTGTGAGTACAATTACAAAATTCAAAAACTAGACTACGCTAGTCTGTACCGGTCTCACGCCTCGCTCGTAACCCTTGTAAGGAAAACAAATGACGTGGAATGAGCTAAAAGCCCAGTGAGGTTCCAAATAGCAAATTGACCATTTTCAAAAGTACGAATATCAACGTAGCAAATTAATGAGCATCAAAAGTTCAGAAAGGTGAACAATAATACTTCAAATAGCAAATCTCAAAGTGAGCGAGTATAAAAGTTTTCCAGAATAAACAATAATGCAATAAACAATAATCATTCCAAAGTATAATGATACGGATGGCTCTCAGGAGCCAAATTCCTATTGCATCACCAGAGCTTGATCAAGTAATAATTGACACTGTCGAAGAAATGGAGAAAACGTATTTCAAAGTATAATTGATTCAAAGTTTCAAAGTTTTAAGAGCGAGCATGAATTTTTCGGAATTTGATAAGTATCTTGAATATTACTTAAACGAGTTGTATTTACTTGATTTTCTTGAAGTGAAACTCCTATGTTTCGCACTCCAGAGAGTTTTACATTCGTAAATGATATTTTATCTCATATTTGGACACCAACCAAGGAGTTGGACCTGAACGTGACTTTTGAGAGGCACTAGACGTTTGGTGAGTGATTCCAAATACCTGATTGAACTGGACACTTGTTTTCCATACTTGACCAATGTGAATTAATGATATGAAATTTATTTGATCGTGCAAGAGTGTACTTTATCGTACTTGCCCAAATATGATATATACTTGTTTATTGTTGCAATTGACTTAATATACTTGTACTTGAATTATAAGTGCGGAGCGGCAGTATGTACCACACTCAATCCGAGTGGGAGGTGCCTCTCATTCCTATCTCCGTACTTTTATTTTGATTCAATCGATTGGAGATGTTATCTCATCAAATTCTTGGGAACCCAAACCCCACTGGCTAGTTAATCGAGTCGAGCCGGCAAGGGCTTGGTCAATTAGATAACAAACCATGGGTATCTAGTGTTGTCGAGTGGAGTGTTATCTCCTCGACTAATCGGTATACTCGAGTATTACCACCACTGTTTATTGAGGATTTTGGACCCAGTAGGGGGTGTGAATGGTGGACGGAGAGTAGTGTAAGTGGTGCTCTACTGGATTGGTTACTTACTTGAAGGTTGACGGAGTGTCAACTATTACTTGATCAAGCTCTGGTGATGCAATGGGAATTTGGCTCCTGAGAGCCATCCGTATCCTTATACTTTGGAATGAATATTGTTTATTGGATTATTGTTTCTTCTGAAAAACTTTTATACTCGCTCACTTTGAGATTTACTACTTGAAGTATTATTGTTCACCTTTCTGAACTTTTGATGCTCATTAATTTGCTACGTTGATATTCGTACTTTTGAAAATGGTCAATTTGCTATTTGGAACCTCACTGGGCTTTTAGCTCATTCCACGTCATTTGTTTTCCTTACAGGGGGTACGAGCGAGGCGTGAGACCGGTACAGACTAGCGTAGTCTAGTTTTTGAATTTTGTAATTGTACTCGCACAAGTCGCTCGACTAGGGTTGATTGTACTCAAATTGTAAACACATTGAAGTATTTTGGTGTGTAGAAGCTTTGTATCTGGATTTGAGCATCAATGTATATATTAAGTTGAAGTGGATGTGTTGTTTATTTTCTATGGATATACGTTATTTTTCTTGAGTTATAAGTGAGTGAGTCCTGGCGAGAGCTGGGCAGGCGGTCCGCTAAACCCTGGGGTACGCCCTAGGGAGAGGTGGGGCCGTCACATTAGTTGATTAGTTCTAGGTTATAATCTTGACTTGTATCGAGTCCTAGCAAGAGTTAGGCAGGCGGCCCACCGAAACCCTAGGGTTCGCCCTAAGAAGAAGTGGGGTCGTGACACAAGTAGCATCATGTCCTTAGAGCTCCACTTACTTCCTCCATCCACCATATCACCCTCTCGGATTCGAAACCAAACAAGCATGAGGTGGCAATACTATTCGAGTACGCCATGCGAGACCTCAAAAGATCAAGCTATAACATTTTCCAAGGTTCATCAAACTTCTCGATCAAGCCCTTGTCAGCTCAAGTTACGAGGTTAGCCAATGGATTGGGGCATCCCCACGAGTACAATTGGTCAATAAGACAACGCTCCAATCGACTTAGAATCGATCATAGCACTGAGTCGGGATAAGAAGCACCTCCCACCAGAATAGGGTGTGATACATGCTACCGCTCAGTGCTCACGAGTCAAAAGCATGTTTGAGTACAAGTGCAAGTCACAAACATCCATGTAACAAATATCAATTAATCAAGAATGAGAGAATGAGGGCGATAAAGTACACTCTCGCCTCGACAAGTTCACGAATCACATAGCACTTGTACATGTATCATTTCAATCATAGTAACATGAAGCATGCACTTGACACTCACCAAAAGTCAAGAGCAAAAACATGAGCAAAAGCAAGAGGTCAGACAAGCTCCTCGGCGTCCACGTGACCACTTGAGACATGTACAATCACGATTAGAGGCACTCGACCAAGGCTAATAAGAAAAATATTCTCTTGCTACCCACACTAAAAGCTGTGTTCAAGTCGAATTAAAAGAGACTTTCTCGCTTAATCGTTGAAATAATACTCAAGGAGAACTCAAAAGTTATTTTCGAGTCAAGTCGTGGCAAAAAATCTCGATTCCAAAAAGAAAGTACCACACTTACTTTTGGCACGAAAATCGAGAAAAGAAAAAATGGTTTTCATATCTTAAAACTTCTACTCCTATGCCCAAGTTTTAGAATATAAAGGAGCATTCACGTTTTCTAAATTTATGGAGTCAAAATCCATCAAAACGCTACTTATTTTCATAGTAAATGTAAAAGTAAAAATTTCCAAGTTTCAAATATAGAGCTAGTAAAATTCCTCAAAAGTTACTTTAGCTAAAACGCTCCATTTTATGGTTCGTTTTCATGGAAACCAAGGGCGTAAGACTAGCAAGTGAAATCCATTTTCCAAGTATGAAATGAAGTGCAAATAACCAAGAAAGTTAGGCTTGAAACCTAGAAAATGTTTCCAAGTCACTTTGGAGTTTTGTCACTATATAAGGAAAAATTCAGTTTGGCAACCTTCTTTGAAAAATCATAACTTGAGTTTCGTAAGTCCAAAATTTTAAAATATTATACCGTTGGAAAATAGACGCAATGAACTAAAACTCTCAAGAAGATACTTTTTCCAGATTCAAATTAGAAATCAGTCAAATTTTTGTTCCAAATCGCTGCTTTAGTAAGAACAGGGTAAAACAGTCTCGAATTTCAGTGAAATTTGAAAATTTGGAAAAAGTCATAGGAATCGAACCAGACCTTGAAATTTATACCACTAAAAGAACTCTAAGTCTAGTCTCAAACGCAAAAAATGGAACTCAATTTGCATTTTCTACACCAAAATACAATAGTTTTATGAAAGCTGATTTTTGAACCTGGTTCACGAAATTCCAACTTTGGAACACCCGACACAGTTTGTAAATCAGGTCATGACTAAGGCTACACAAGTCCAAAATTAATGTAGCTTATAGCATTGAAAACTAGATTCAAAATTCTAAAAATCACTAGCAAAAACTGTCTTCAAATTTGTGACGCCCCCACTTTTCCCAAGGGCGAACCCAAGGGTATCCGCGGAACACCTGCCTAGCTCTCGCCATGACTCGATACAAGTCAAATTTAAACTTAAGGGTACACACTCAATAATAAAATTCAAATTAAGAAAAATCTCTCCCTTAAATAAACTTTCAAGTTTTACATCACAAGTTATCAAAATTATCTCAATCTTCAAGTTTAAGTACAAACCAAAAGAATATGTACTACAGTCATCTGCCATAATACAACTTAAAATCTTCAAGAGAAAATAACTTAGTACTATTCGTGAGGACTCTCGATCTTGAACTCTGTTAAGGAAAACAAAAGCATGAAATGAGCTAAACAACCCAGTAAGGTTCCAAGATACACTAGCAGTTCTAATAAATCAAATAAATTGAGCATGACGCACATACGGTTCCAAGCTGCACATTGGCACATTAGAATGAAACAGTTATTGTTGTACAGAAATAAAGACACATTGAAAGGATACGGTGTTCACTTGGAACGATTTCGGTCCACTTCACCTTATAACTCTAGTGATCCCCTCGGTTTGTCTGGCCACCGCCTTATTCCTCTAGTGGTAATACTCGAGTATACCGATACGGTGGCCCAGGGTTCCAACCTACCCGATCGAGTCTAGTCCTGGCTCGAGCAGGTTAGTAACCAAGGGGCAGGATCTAGTTCAGCTTAGAGCTTACAACATGCGCAAGTAATCAAGTAAATCGGTAAATGGTAGTAGTTCACGGTTAAACGGTAAAAATTTATCATTTTTAGTAGGTCGAGTGAGATAAAGTACACACTCACCTCAAAACGGTGGACAGTTACTAGGAGCAATTATAGGGTGCACTTAACACTTAACCACACAATAACTATGAAGAAAACATGCAGCAAAACTGTTCAAGTCACATACACCTATAAGGAACACTCACCAATTCAAAATAAGTGAATAAGTGAGCAAATAAACTCTTTATTTGTCCCCATTGGGATCCCCTTGGAAGCCCTCTCGAGTACCTGAAGAAATAGTGATCAATTATCACTCACACATACTCACGACCACGTAACATCCAAAAAAGAAAGTACACGCACTTAAAATTTAAGATAATGTCTTATAAGAGTTTTACTCAACGAAAATCGAGATTCAAAATGGGGATCTAAGATCACAAATTCGAATCAAGTTAAAGGAACTTTTCGCTAACTCATTAAAATAATGCTCAAAGAAAACTCAAAAGCCGTCTTTGATTCAAGTCGTGGTAAGTGAACCTCAATTCCAAAAGAAAGAGCCAATTCCACTTTTGGCACAAAAATCGAGAAAAGATAAACAGTTTTCATCTCCCAAAACTTCTAATCTCATGACCCAAAAGTTAGGATATAAGGGACGTTCACATTTTCCAAACTAATGGAGATAAAAATCATCCAAAACTCCACTCATTTCATATAAAATATCAAAGATAAGGTTCCAAGATTCAAGTGTAAAACTAGTGCAATTCAGCCAAAACTACTATAGCCAAACGCTTCCTTTTTGGAGTTTAAACTCATGGAAATCGAGGCAAAAAGAACTAGGGTTTGAAGTTCATTTCTCAAGTATAAAATAAGGTGTTAAAGTCACAAGAGAACTTGTATCATTCATGAAATCGAGTTTAAAATAATCTATCAATATCTAGATAAGAGAACGAGTTCTCAAAAACTCATTTCATAAGAGATTGGGAAATTTCAGCTTTGCATGACAATCTTTGGAAAATCGAATCTTGAGTTTGGCACATTTAAAATTGGAAAACTTTATACCGTTGGAAACTAGATCCAAAGTACTAAAAGTTCCTAGAAGAATTTTTCCAAGATTCTAAACAGAAGACAATCATTTTTTAGTTCAAAGTGGCTGATTTGAGCATACAAGACAGTTTCAGTCATGTTTTTCGGCAAAATTTGGAAATTCGGCAAAATTCTCAGAAAGTGAACTAGCCTTTGAAATTCGTAACACAATATGAGTTTCAAACAAGGTTTCAAACACAGCAAACAAAACTAGATTTGGGGTTTTAAACATTAGGATATAGCAGCTCAAAGTTGGCTAAAATTGAAGACTGTTCAGTAAATTTTCCAGATTGGAAGAACAACTTTGGCACATCATTTGAGCATCGAAATGGTCTTAGAATGTGGCGACTGGAAAAAATTTCCTTATATTTTTCTAAAAATTCCCTTTTATTTGGAATTTATTACTTTAGAATAGCATTACTACTCATTTACCCCACAATAAGTACAAATGAACATAGAATTAAGGGTTTTTCCTTTCGTTTTCAAGTTATCGCAAATTAGGATTTTTATGCCTTTTCGTAGTGTAATTATTTGGTACAGAGTGTGTATCAAATTTAGTGATTAAGAGTGAGTTTTAGATGATATTAAGTGTGTGATTAGAAGTGATAATAATAAGTTAGTGAATTATAAGTGAAAACCCTAGTACGTGCGAAATAAGAAAAAACGGGTTGAACCGATGTGTACCGTTCATTACCGATTGAGTGCATCACTTGAATACTACTTTATTACCTTAATCTCCTTGTTTTAGTTGAGCTAATTAGCTCTTAATTGACCCTTAAGTCAGTCACCATTATTGACTAAGGAAAAGAGAGATATTTTGGCTGAAATATTTGTGATTAAGCCATTTGTCAAAAATTCAACCAAGGTCTTGACCAGGACCTTTGACCAAGACTATCCTTAGTCTTCATCTTGTAAAATAGAACCAAAAACACCTCATTTTCTTCATGCTTGGTCGTGACTTAGGAGAGGAAAAAGAGAAGAGAGAAAATTTTTCATTTTTCCAACTTGAGAGCTTGCTTGATTCTTGAGAAAATTACCGTAAAACTTGATTCTACTCCGATCAATCTTTGGGAAAGCTTGGAGGTGAGTTTGGTGGAACGGGAGGAAGAAAGTTCTTGTATCACAAGTTATTTTGGAGATTTTGAGGTATTATACTAGAAACCTCCCTTGTTTCTTTCTTATTTTGCAATTTAAGCAAAGCATGGCTTGATTGTGGTGGATTCTATGGAAGATTTCATGGTTTTGCTTATTAACTTATAATTTCCAGCTAGGTTTTGTAATTTTCTATTTTTATTTCAGTTATTTATCTAGAATATGATGTGAATAAGCTTAGATAAGGAGGTGAAGTAGTGTTTCAAGCTACAATTGTGAAGATTAGCACTTGAAGGTATGAATTCCAGTTTTTCGATTTTGAATTCCCCTGTTCTGCCCAGTTTCATTTGGCCATGATGGAGGCCGAATCTGTGACGACCCCACCTCCCCCTAAGGCGTACCCCAGGGTTTAGCAGACCGCCTACCCAACTCTCACCAGGACTAAAATTTCAAGAGTAAAAGAAATACCAGTTCCAACCTTGGAACATACATGTACTTTCATTTCTATTTCAAACATTCGTACAATTCCACATATATTAAAAAATATGAGTTTCAGATACATTCAGTTCTAATCGAGCACTAGCGCGAGTACAATCGCAAAATTCAAAAACTACTAGACTACGCTAGCCTGTACCAGTCTCACGCCTCGCTCGTACCCCTACAAGGAAAACAAATGGCGTGGAATGAGCTAAAAGCCTAGTGAGGTTCCAAATAGCAAGTTGAGCAACATTGAAAAGTACAAATATCACGTAACAAAATAGCGAGCATAACAAGTTCATGAAAGTGAGCAATAACACTTCAAATAGCAAATGTCAAAATGAGCGAGTGAAAACTCTTTTTGTTTTCCAAAAGAACATTAACACTTCAAATAACAATCAATGTATAAGGATACAGATGGCTCTCAAGAGCCAAATTCCTATTTCTTCACCAGAGCTTGATCAATTATTAGTTGACACTCCGTCAACTTTCAAGTAAAGTAACTAGTCCAGTAGTACACCACTTAACTCCAATCACCGTCCACCAACCAAACCCCTTACCAGGGCCAAACTCCACAATAAATACTGGTGGCAATACTCGAGTATACCAATTAGTCGAGAAGATAATACTCCACTCGACAACACTAGATACCCATGGTTCGTTATCTAATCGACCAAGCCCTTGCCGGCTCGACTAGATTAACTAGCCAGTAGGGTTTGGGTCCCCAAAAAGTCGATGAGATACATCTCCAATCGACTGAACAAGATAAAAGCACGAAAACGGGAATGAGAGGTACCTCCCACTCGAATCGAGTGTGGTACATACTGCCGCTCAGTACTTACAAGTCACGTACAAGTATGTCAAGTCATTTGCACCCAGCAACGAGTACATATCACATTAGGGCAAGTGCGATAAAGTACACTCTTGCCCGATTATATCAATCATATATCATTCGATCACATTGGTCAAGTATTGAAAATAAGTGTCCAGTTCAATCAGGTATTTGGAAGCACTCACCAAAGATTTAGTGCTTGTCAAAATCACTCTCAGTTGTAACTCCTTGGTTGGAGTCCAAATCTGCGATACAATATCATTTAAAAACTTAAAATCACTAGGGTTCGAAACTTAAGAGTTTCCTTTAAACAGATCAAGTAAATGAAACTCGTTTAGATAGGATCATGTTACATATCGAACTCTAGAAAATTCATGCTCGCTGTAACGGCCCCACCTCCCCCTAAGGCGAACCAGAGGGTTCGGCGGACCGCCTGCCCAGCTCTCGCCGGGACTCAGTCGATCACTACACTCACCGCTCTAAAGTACGCGTGACAGGAACCAAAGGAAACGAACAATACAGAAACCACCAAGCTATAAGGTTGGAAGTCCCTGCCACAATTTGTTTCTCTACCTTCTCACGCTTGAGTATACTCGTCCGAAACCTCCGTATTTCAATAACTCCAGGCAACCATAACGAATGAACACGTTGGAGAGGGGTAACACGTTTACATAAGCAAATACTTTTAAATATATACATGATCACAATGTTACAAATCAAAAGGGAGTTGTTTGATCAAAATACATTCAAGGTTTCCATCTATTGAGGAGCTATACAAAAGAATATATATAACCAGCTCAACTCATGCTTCCAAAAGATTTTCCTGTAAGGAAAACAAGGACAACAAAACGGGGTGAGCTATAAGCCCAATGAGGTACCAAAATAAAGAGATACAGTCAAGGACCAAGTAATTCCATGTTCAATTAATCACATAAACAATCCAGACAGAAAGGATACAGATGGCTCTCAGGAGCCAATTTCCCATTGCAGTACTTGATCCGACTATGATGACCCTCCGTCAACTTTCAAATAAGAAAACCCGTCCAGTAGAACACCGCTTTAACGCCAAGTCCCGTCCACCATTCATACCCCTTACCGGGCCCGAACGCCGAATAGAAACAGGAATGGTAATACTCGAGTATACCGGGATTCAAGAGTCTCAATACTCAAGAATTCCATAAAGCAGGCACCCACGGATTATCAATTTCCTCGACCAAGCCCTTGCATGGCTCGATTTAATTAACTCCCCATGAGGTTGAGCTCAGGTTTAATAAGGAAGCCGTTGGACGCATCCAAACGACATTATAACAAGTACAGGTAACAGGTTCAAGTTCATAACATGTACAAGTAATAGATTGCAGTTTATACCACACAGGCAAGAGTACGAGTGTGATAAAGTACACCCTCGTCTCAATCACACTAAACAGGATTCACAGTCATTTATGTCATAGATTTCACGTACAGATAGCTCAAATAGCAACAATACAAGGGGTGGTACACTCACCAGATCAAACAAGAATAGTTTCAAAAGTTTCCTTGCCAAGTGTGATTTTACTCGCTGGCACCTCCTAGAACAAGCAAGACAAACACTTACGACTTGACATTACAATTGGAATCAAAGAAATTTGCAAGTAACTCGGTTACAAGTCCTGTGCGTAACCACATGAACCATTAATGCAAAGGCAATGCGACTTCGGAGTGAAAAGGAGTAACAATCGGTCTTAAAGGCATGAACAACCTCAATACTCTATCTATCATAAGTAACCAACTCCAAAGTTGAAGTAGAAAATAAATGTACAATCATTACTCGGAAAACAGGATTTTCCAGTTTTGCACAACCCTATAAGAAAAATCGTATCTCAAGTTTTGTAAGTCCAAAATTGATAAAATGTACACCGTTGGAAACTACATTCAAAGGGTTATAACTTTCCAGAAAACACCATCTTATGATTCAGAACACAAGTCGGGCAAGTTTAGGTCGCAAGGTACTGCTATAACCATCACAAGACAGAACAGGTTACAATTTTCAGTCAAATTTGAAAAATCACCATAAATTTCACAAATAGAAACAGGGTCTGAAACTTACACGGTTTATAGCCCTATGAGTCTAGTTTAAAACGCAACAAACGGAACTCAATTCCAATATTCCTACATCAAGATATAGCAAGTTTCCTAAGACTGCGCAGAAACTCTTACGAAAATTTTGACAGCACTTCCTTTAGTTTTTCCTTACTTTTCCAACCAAACCTCAATACCAATTCACTCCTCAAATTCACCACAATCTTTCCCACAAACAACAAGCTATTAAACACCTTGAATTAAGACCACAATATCCTTCAAATGCAACCACATCAAGGAGCAAAATATAAACCCTAAAACTGGAAATTTTGCTACAAAAGCTGAAATTCTTTGAAGACAAGTAAAACCAACATTCTCAAGTTCAAAATTACTCTTATCAACTACCAAATCATGCCCAAACATTAATCATCATAAAACAGAAATTTTACCTATAAAACAGAAATTTGCTATACCTCTACTTAAACCCATAAACTTAGCTACAAGACTACACATGTAACATCTCTAATCCACTACTTTACAAGCATAAGAAGTACAAGGAAATTTCTAGATAGTTTACCTTGAAACTTAAGGAGAAATGATAGCTTAGAGCTCCAACTCCAAAACTCACTCCACCAATCCCTTAAACCCCTCCTAGCTAGCACTTGTATGGAAGGAATTAGAAATCAAATGGTGAAAACTCAAGATCAAAGAGAAAATTGAAACTAGAATTGGAAGAGCTTTGCTTGGTCTTTTCTCTCAAAAGCCACGGCTGAGCAAGGAAGAAATGAAGATATTTTTGGACCAAAACAAGATAAGAAGGAAGAGAAATCGCAAGTCAAAGCTGCTGTCCCATCAGAATCCGGCCGGTTTCTGGCCGGATTTCCGGCCGGATTCCAGGCCGGATATGAGGCAGTAGCTCAACCAATTTTTTTTCAAAAACGTCAAGCAATCCGGCCACCAATCCGGCCAAGAACTGGCCGGATTTCCGGCCGGATTCGATCCTTAGTTCTTTCGAAAATTTTGTTTTTTTTTCTTTTTCCCAAGTTCCATCCACAAACTCATGCACAAATACTTAATACACACAAACACATGTTCACATATATGAAATGAAACCCTCCTTACCAAATTCTTTTTATTTTCAAAAGGAAAAATAAGCATCAATCAATGCGGAGGAAAAATGAAAATTTAGGGTTCTCACACTCTCTCCCCCTTAAAAGAATTTCGTCCTCGAAATTCCTTATCATTGCCTTCTCCAAAATACCGTACTTAACTAACCAATCCGTACCCATTCACTGGCCAATACCATAGTTGCTTATTCCTTCCTAAGTTATAATTCTGCTACTCCATGCTAGTAGGCAATCGGTGGCAATCAGTAGAATACCAGAATCTTACCTTCCACGTCTTCATACGGGTCCGAGACTTGATGCTGCTCTAGGGCATACACCTGAGCCGACACCTTTGGTCCATTCTTTTTCCCCTTTGACTGGTCAAGGTTGGTCGTGGGTGGCTGTTGACTCCTATTTCCTTCTCGAGAGCGGCCTGGGCAATTTGCAATTTGATGATCTGCGCTCCCACAACGCAGACATTTTCTTCCTTTCTTCCAGCAAACATCCTCCGTGTGATGCGGTTTCCCACAGTACCCACAAGGACCGCGGGAAGCAGAAACTGAGCCTTTCTGTGAGGCGCCACTCGACACCTCTGGCAGTTGTACTCCCCCGTTGCCCCTTCCAATCTTAGGAGGCGTGCTTTTATCTCCATGCTCCGAACTGCTTCCTGGAAACCCCCTTTTCTTGGCTTGAAAATTCTTAACTTGTAACCTCGCGCCTTCAACTCGTTGAGCTTTCTCCACTGCATCACTAAAAGTATTAAGTTGGGCCACGGCCAAGTCTTTCTGAATCTCAACGTTTAGCCCTTGGACAAAACGCCTTATCCGCCTCTGCTCAGTGACGATTAGTTCGGGAGCGAACTTAGACAATCTGGTGAACTGGCTTTCATATTCGGCAACAGTTTGAGTTCCCTGACGGAGCCTAATGAACTCATCTTCCTTCTTTTCCTGAATCAGAGGTGGAAAATACTTCATGTTGAACTCTCTCATGAAATTCACCCACGTCCTTGGGGTTTGTTCTCTTTCCCATTTCACCCTTATGATATTCCACCAAGAACGGGCTGCCCCCTCCAGTTGAAAGACAGCAAATGTGACCTGCCGCTCCTCGGTATAATGTAATGCAGCAAATATATCAATCATTTTCTCTAACCATCTCTCGGCCACGTCGGGGTCCGGTCCTCCAAGAAATTGCGGTGGGGAGAACTTCTGAAATCGTTCGAGGGCTTTATCCTCACCCTCTATATGATTACCAGGGTTGCCCGGCTGATTAACAGGATTTTGACCCTGATGTCCCACTACATGGGCCAATAAGTCAGTCATACGCTGGATGGCGGCAGCTACTTGAACATTAGGATCTATTCTAGGTTCAGGGTTAGGTTCAGGCATTGGCTCTCGAGTTTCCCCTCCAATCGAGGGTTGCTTACGGCCGCGCCCCTGGCCTCGTCCTCTACGCGTACTTTCCATTGGTTTAACCACTCTAGAGTCGAACCGTAAATACAAGATTAAAACAGATGCAGGTAGGTACAAGTAACAACAGTAGATGCAACAAAAAGGGCATAGATATAGAACACAACTTGATCTAGCAAATCACGCAGTATCAAGCACATGGAAGCAAAAGTAAGTCCAGGCAAGTAACAAGGTCAAATCCAAAATGCACAAAACAAACGAGACCCAAAAGTATACAACAGCAAGCCAAAAGCTTCCATCCATAACTTACAGGAATACATAGTCTACACCTTAATCAGGACCAATCACACTTCATGAAATCTTAATATCACCCAAAGTTCCGCAAATCAAATTCCCAATTGGCCTAAGCGATCTCTAACCTAGGCTCTCATCTATATAGTAGCCGGGTACAAGAATCCCAAAATAAGATAAGTTCACCACTCGGGCTGGCCAGGCCCAAGAGTAATTCATCTACAATCGAGATTCCCACCTGACCTACAGATCTACTATCTTCAAGCACCATAATAAAAGTTTAATACTTATAACACTTCACGATCCATGACTTATGCTCAAAGAGCACTTAGACATTCATAAATATTCACAAAATCAGGACCATAACGCCACTTGGCCCAAGCTCACTCCGCGCAGAGACCACGCGAAGTGGCTCTGATACCACTTGTAACGGCCCCACCTCCCCCTAAGGCGAACCAGAGGGTTCGGCGGACCGCCTGCCCAGCTCTCGCCGGGACTCAGTCGATCACTACACTCACCGCTCTAAAGTACGCGTGACAGGAACCAAAGGAAACGAACAATACAGAAACCACCAAGCTATAAGGTTGGAAGTCCCTGCCACAATTTGTTTCTCTACCTTCTCACGCTTGAGTATACTCGTCCGAAACCTCCGTAGTTTCAATAACTCCAGGCAACCATAACGAATGAACACGTTGGAGAGGGGTAACACGTTTACATAAGCAAATACTTTTAAATATATACATGATCACAATGTTACAAATCAAAAGGGAGTTGTTTGATCAAAATACATTCAAGGTTTCCATCTATTGAGGAGCTATACAAAAGAATATATATAACCAGCTCAACTCATGCTTCCAAAAGATTTTCCTGTAAGGAAAACAAGGACAACAAAACGGGGTGAGCTATAAGCCCAATGAGGTACCAAAATAAAGAGATACAGTCAAGGACCAAGTAATTCCATGTTCAATTAATCACATAAACAATCCAGACAGAAAGGATACAGATGGCTCTCAGGAGCCAATTTCCCATTGCAGTACTTGATCCGACTATGATGACCCTCCGTCAACTTTCAAATAAGAAAACCCGTCCAGTAGAACACCGCTTTAACGCCAAGTCCCGTCCACCATTCATACCCCTTACCGGGCCCGAACGCCGAATAGAAACAGGAATGGTAATACTCGAGTATACCGGGATTCAAGAGTCTCAATACTCAAGAATTCCATAAAGCAGGCACCCACGGATTGTCAATTTCCTCGACCAAGCCCTTGCATGGCTCGATTTAATTAACTCCCCATGAGGTTGAGCTCAGGTTTAATAAGGAAGCCGTTGGACGCATCCAAACGACATTATAACAAGTACAGGTAACAGGTTCAAGTTCATAACATGTACAAGTAATAGATTGCAGTTTATACCACACAGGCAAGAGTACGAGTGTGATAAAGTACACCCTCGTCTCAATCACACTAAACAGGATTCACAGTCATTTATGTCATAGATTTCACGTACAGATAGCTCAAATAGCAACAATACAAGGGGTGGTACACTCACCAGATCAAACAAGAATAGTTTCAAAAGTTTCCTTGCCAAGTGTGATTTTACTCGCTGGCACCTCCTAGAACAAGCAAGACAAACACTTACGACTTGACATTACAATTGGAATCAAAGAAATTTGCAAGTAACTCGGTTACAAGTCCTGTGCGTAACCACATGAACCATTAATGCAAAGGCAATGCGACTTCGGAGTGAAAAGGAGTAACAATCGGTCTTAAAGGCATGAACAACCTCAATACTCTATCTATCATAAGTAACCAACTCCAAAGTTGAAGTAGAAAATAAATGTACAATCATTACTCGGAAAACAGGATTTTCCAGTTTTGCACAACCCTATAAGAAAAATCGTATCTCAAGTTTTGTAAGTCCAAAATTGATAAAATGTACACCGTTGGAAACTACATTCAAAGGGTTATAACTTTCCAGAAAACACCATCTTATGATTCAGAACACAAGTCGGGCAAGTTTAGGTCGCAAGGTACTGCTATAACCATCACAAGACAGAACAGGTTACAATTTTCAGTCAAATTTGAAAAATCACCATAAATTTCACAAATAGAAACAGGGTCTGAAACTTACACGGTTTATAGCCCTATGAGTCTAGTTTAAAACGCAACAAACGGAACTCAATTCCAATATTCCTACATCAAGATATAGCAAGTTTCCTAAGACTGCGCAGAAACTCTTACGAAAATTTTGACAGCACTTCCTTTAGTTTTTCCTTACTTTTCCAACCAAACCTCAATACCAATTCACTCCTCAAATTCACCACAATCTTTCCCACAAACAACAAGCTATTAAACACCTTGAATTAAGACCACAATATCCTTCAAATGCAACCACATCAAGGAGCAAAATATAAACCCTAAAACTGGAAATTTTGCTACAAAAGCTGAAATTCTTTGAAGACAAGTAAAACCAACATTCTCAAGTTCAAAATTACTCTTATCAACTACCAAATCATGCCCAAACATTAATCATCATAAAACAGAAAACAGAAATTTTACCTATAAAACAGAAATTTGCTATACCTCTACTTAAACCCATAAACTTAGCTACAAGACTACACATGTAACATCTCTAATCCACTACTTTACAAGCATAAGAAGTACAAGGAAATTTCTAGATAGTTTACCTTGAAACTTAAGGAGAAATGATAGCTTAGAGCTCCAACTCCAAAACTCACTCCACCAATCCCTTAAACCCCTCCTAGCTAGCACTTGTATGGAAGGAATTAGAAATCAAATGGTGAAAACTCAAGATCAAAGAGAAAATTGAAACTAGAATTGGAAGAGCTTTGCTTGGTCTTTTCTCTCAAAAGCCACGGCTGAGCAAGGAAGAAATGAAGATATTTTTGGACCAAAACAAGATAAGAAGGAAGAGAAATCGCAAGTCAAAGCTGCTGTCCCATCAGAATCCGGCCGGTTTCTGGCCGGATTTCCGGCCGGATTCCAGGCCGGATATGAGGCAGTAGCTCAACCAATTTTTTTTCAAAAACGTCAAGCAATCCGGCCACCAATCCGGCCAAGAACTGGCCGGATTTCCGGCCGGATTCGATCCTTAGTTCTTTCGAAAATTTTTTTTTCTTTTTTCCCAAGTTCCATCCACAAACTCATGCACAAATACTTAATACACACAAACACATGTTCACATATATGAAATGAAACCCTCCTTACCAAATTCTTTTTATTTTCAAAAGGAAAAATAAGCATCAATCAATGCGGAGGAAAAATGAAAATTTAGGGTTCTCACACTCGCTCTTTTGGTGTTGCTAAAGAAGCAACTAAAACTTTGGAATTCGCATTTGAGTCTAAAAGACTAGGAAACTATATTCCGAGTGGTCACCACTTTCATTTTTCCAAGGGTATGAGTTTCTGCCAAATTTTAGCTTATATACCTTTACGAAAGAAAATTCGAATACCATAGACAATCCAAGTTCAATTCGACCTCAAATCATCGCTCAAACCACGAGTACACACACCTAACTTTCGAGTGAAAATTTGGGCAGCATGCCCTTTGTATTTAGCTATTTTTCAGCCATTTATGGCTTCATTATTTTCCTCAACTCAGCCCAATTCAACATATAAGCAAGCTCAACACAATAGCTATTCAACTAGACTCAATATTATTCAATTACAAGTCAATTCGAGCAGTGCAACCATCCAAATCAAAGCTAGAAGTTAGAAACTAGTTTTAAAGACAAATAGCCTCATAGTAGGTTTGACATCTCTCGGCAGTCACAACTGAAGCTATGCTTATCGGATTGGGATAAATTTTTTGGTGTTTCTAAGACAAAGACCTACGTTTCCTATGAAGACACCAACACCCAGTTCTTGCATCTTCAAGGTCAAAAATCGCAATCTCAGAGAAAACAGAAGACTGTCAGCTAATTTGGGTATTTGAGCAGTCAGGGGTATTTTAGTCATTTAATTTGACCAATTATTTGTTATCTATAATATTTCAAATGACGAAATAAGGGTAATAATGGCTAAGTCTATTCAAGATTTTCTCGAGTTACCACATTCTCCCCTCTTAAGAAAATTTCGTCCTTGAAATTTCACACTTTTAATCGTAAAAAGTTCCGGGTATTCTTTCCGCATTTTATCTTCCAATTTCCACATCACTTCGTCTCATCATTCATGTTTCCACCAAAATCTTAACCAATGAGATTTGTTTCTTAGCGTTTTCTCCTTCTGATCTAAGGATTGTATCGGCTGTTTTCCCAAGTATATAAAATTCAACTATTTTAGTTTACAATTCAACTGAGCGTTATACCTAATTAAACAATCTATAACTTAGATAACATCATAACCTGACGTTTTCACTTGACGTTATCACTCCCTAAACTCTATAACTCTCACAACTAGTCTATATACAAATGTGTAATAATCAATTATGCATGCATACAATTGGAGGTAGCTGTAACCCAGAAACACATTCACTCCATATATATCATTAATACAAAGCAAATTCATGATCAATTAAATTACAGCACATAACAAAGTCAATTACGGCATATATCAAGCTCAAGTACACTTTAATAAGAAGTCAAACAAGTCTTTTTAAGTACATTCAATATCCAAACATGGCAAAGTTCCGACTCACTCATCCCAACCCTAGGGTTTCTATCCATAATAGAGATGGTAGATCCCTGAAATTCCGACCTTGATTCGCAAAAGTTCATTTTTTTTTTATGTTCAAATATCCCAATAATATCATCCCATTCACTAGATCTATCAAGTCATGGCTTCATCATTAGTCTGTCCTTTCTTCTAAACGTATGAGCTAACAAATAGATCAAATTTACTAACTTTAACATATTATTCATGTTCTCACCCTTTCCTGCTTCTTGTTATCAATAATTGTTATATCCACAACTTGTAAACATGTTACGATAAATATTTCTTTAGACTCATAAACTGCAACGACTCACCATAACATCATTGCCCTAATAATCACCACCTACTCCATATATTACATTTCTCTGAATTCCACTGCAAAATAATTCATTTTCTTATTTCATCCATCTAAGCCTTGCCTTAATAGTTAAAGCACCATTAACCTGAGTCTTGACTTACTCTTCTCCATTGATAGACATTTATTTTATACTGACTACCGTGTATAATCATCCCAACATAGTCAGGGTGACAATCGTTCAAGTGCATTTACTAATCCAATTACCCTATTAGCAACACTAATCAAAATTCCTTAGTAAATTGTAGATCTACTACGTCTAATATCAAATCAAATAATATGATCATTACTTAAGTACATCAATGGCTCTTAAGTATTCTAAATGATCTCAAACATTTCATACATTGGCTTTTCTAATAACCTAACAACTAGTTATCTTTATCCTATTGGACATTAGCCCCAAATAATCCTCCAATAAAATTTAAGGAGCCACAATGTCATCGAGAACTCACCTTACATGGCAAATTCGTAAAACTTGTCTCATCTCAATTTTGAAAACTCTCCTCAAGGTTTAGAGCTGTTCACAACTGCATAGTTCTTACTTAAACTACGATTTCACTCAAATTCTAAGTCTAAACCTATATTTTGGGTAAGAGATGGCATATATTCCATTTACCATTGAACGACTAGTAAAATTATTCATCTTAAAAATAGAATTGGCACTAATCTTCAGGATCTCACTATTGGCTCTTCACTTTTAACTTTCAAAAGCTAGACTTGGTCCTTTCGATTCTACTTTGCCAAATTTAATCATGCTTTCTAGTCCCATCATAATGCAATATACTAAATTCTTCATAATTTGCAAATACACCATTGAATGAAATATCTGGTACTCGGGTACAAGAATCTAACAATAGTATAATTCACAGCTCAGGCTGGCCAGTCCCAAGAGTAACTCACCTATATTTGAGATTCCTACCCGATGTACATATCTAATTCTCTTAACAATAGTAATTAGTTCAACACTAAATAGGCCATTCCCCACAGTCCGAGAACCCTCTCCCGGCACGAGCTCGATAGGAGCTCTGATACCACCTATGACGACCCCACCTCCCCTTAGGGCGTACCCCAGGGTTTAGCGGACCGCCTACCCAACTCTCGCCAGGACTAAAATCTCAAGAGTAAAAGAAATACCAGTTCCAACCTTGGAACATACATGTACTTTCATTTCTATTTCAAACATTCGTACAATTCCACATATATCAAAAAATATGAGTTTCAGATACATTCAGTTCTAATCGAGCACTAGCGCGAGTACAATCGGAAAATTCAAAAACTACTAGACTACGCTAGCCTGTACCAGTCTCACGCCTCGCTCGTACCCTTATAAGGAAAACAAATGGCATGGAATGAGCTAAAAGCCTAGTGAGGTTCCAAATAGCAAGTTGACCAACATTGAAAAGTACAAATATCACGTAACAAAATAGCGAGCATAACAAGTTCATGAAAGTGAGCAATAACACTTCAAATAGCAAATGTCAAAATGAGCGAGTGAAAACTCTTTTTGTTTTCCAAAAGAACAATAACACTTCAAATAACAATCAATGTATAAGGATACAGATGGCTCTCAGGAGCCAAATTCCCATTTCTTCACCAGAGCTTGATCAATTATTAGTTGACACTGCGTCAACTTTCAAGTAAAGTAACTAGTCCAGTAGTACACCACTTAACCTCCAATCACCGTCCACCAACCAAACCCCTTACCAGGGCCAAACTCCACAATAAATACTGGTGGCAATACTCGAGTATACCGATTAGTCGAGAAGATAATACCCCACTCGACAACACTAGATACCCATGGTTCGTTATCTAATCGACCAAGCCCTTGCCGGCTCGACTAGATTAACTAGCCAGTAGGGTTTGGGTCCCCAAAAAGTCGATGAGATACATCTCCAATAGACTGAACAAGATAAAAGTACGGAAACGGGAATGAGAGGTACCTCCCACTCGAATCGAGTGTGGTACATACTGCCGCTCAGTACTTACAAGTCACGTACAAGTATATCAAGTCATTTGCACCCAGCAACGAGTACATATCACATTAGGGCAAGTGCGATAAAGTACACTCTTGCCCGATTATATCAATCATATATCATTCGATCACATTGGTCAAGTATTGAAAATAAGTGTCCAGTTCAATCAGGTATTTGGAAGCACTCACCAAAGATTTAGTGCTTGTCAAAATCACTCTCAGTTGTAACTCCTTGGTTGGAGTCCAAATCTGCGATACAATATCATTTAAAAACTTAAAATCACTAGGGTTCGAAACTTAAGAGTTTCCTTTAAACAGATCAAGTAAATGAAACTCGTTTAGATAGGATCATGTTACATATCGAACTCTAGAAAATTCGTGCTCGCTCTTTTGGTGTTGCTAAAGAAGCAACTAAAACTTTGGAATTCGCATTTGAGTCTAAAAGACTAGGAAACTATATTCCGAGTGGTCACCACTTTCATTTTTCCAAGGGTATGAGTTTCTGCCAAATTTTAGCTTATATACCTTTACGAAAGAAAATTCGAATACCCAATATACAATCCAAGTTCAATTCGACCTCAAATCATCGCTCAAACCACGAGTACACACGCCTAACTTTCGAGTGAAAATTTGGG
>NC_040041.1:26837065-26898076 GCF_003713205.1 Coffea eugenioides
ATTGGATTTGGAAAAATGAATTTTGTTGATAAAAACAAAAATGGGTCTCAAGATGGACTTTGAAATTGCGACGATTTGGACCGCAAGAAAAATAGTTCGAGAAAGGGTTTTTATGAATTTTGTTGATAAAAACAAAAATGGGTCTAAATGGGACTTTTGAAAATGCGACGATTTGACCCAAGAAAAATAGTTCAAAAAGGGTTTTTATATGAAAAATGGAGTCGCCACTTGGTATAGAGTTAGGGTGTACCAAGTCACCCAAAAAGTGAATTTTTAAAGGAAAAAAAAATAAAAAAAACCCTTTTGAACGACTCCTAGTCCACGCAAACAAAGAAAAAAAGTTCGGGAGTCACATTTGACGAAGGGGAAGGCAAGGATAAAAATCCAAGGCACCCCTTCGACCTAGCCAAGGCTAGTTGCGTGATTTAACCCTTATTTTCCTAATTTTTCCTACCCAAAGTATGTATTTGCAATTTGGACAAAGACTAATGAATGAGAAATGCAATCCTAAATTCTATGATGTCTCTCGTGAGGTTTTTGGTCCCAAACCACATGAATTGTGGCGGCCAATAAAGGGAAACCTCATAGAGGTCGATTGATGCAAATGGTGACTCAAGTGCAAGTGTGCAAGTGTATGAAAAGATTCATGTATGAAATGATGTAAAAAACAAAGTGTTTGTGTGCGAATGTGTAAAGAAAGTGCATGTGTGAATTTGTATGAAAATCAAAGTGTTTGTGTGTGCAAATGAATGAAGATAGAATAAGTGCATATAGGTGTAATTAAGTGCAATTTTGTGAAGTAGAAATCAAAATGAACAATAAGGAAAGAAAAATGTGAATTGAAAAGGATGAGTAAGTGATAAATGAGAATGAATGAACCTAAGGGAATGCATCAGGTCGGGTATGGGAATGACTCCTAACTTTTCGACTTCGATTTTCCCTTTGATTAGAAGGCGAGACTAGCGTGCTAAGGCTATCGAGTAGCCACACTCGCTCGTTTCCCTTACCCAAGGGGGTTTCTCAGGCAAATGGACCCTATAACTAGCATGAAATGCAAAGGCCTAAAATGAAAGGGAAAAGGTTAGAGGGACATGCCAAATGCCATAAAAACTAAAAAATGCATGAAATGTAGTGAACATGCAAACATGTACTAACGAGGGGAAATCCCTAAGGGTCCAGCGTTGGACTAGCCCATTCTATGAATTCCGACTAGCGTTGGACTAGTGGAAACGTACACTCATCCATTCCATTCATCTACACTACAGAAAGCTAGTAGACATGCCAAACGTTCATAAACACATAGCACATAACATTTAGCATGCTCGACTAGATGCAAGGCCCTAACAAAGCAAATTAACACGTAGTAACTAAGCATGCAAGACACATAGGACAATTAAAGCCTTAACTATTACATTTGCTAGCTAGGCACATGACTTCGATAGGTCTTCATTGAATGCCCCTCCAAGCCCTATCTATTACAAGCCAAGAGGTGTACACATACCCCATAATGAATAATTTAAATAAAAGTAAAAGTAAATGAAATAAATGCAAGGAATTAAGAAAGCAAAGTAGACATGCATATTCACGTAACACGTAGGAGCACGTAAGAGAGAAGTAAAGAAGATAAAAGAAAGTTATACCTTCCCCTAATGGTAAGCAAATGAAGGAAAATGGCTTCAAAACAATAAAGGGGTCAAAGCATCAATTTAAAAGTAAAGTATAAGCAAAAACATCAAAAACCACCTAATTGCAACTTGAATGAGCTCAAAAAATGCTTAAAGACCAAGAAAACGGAATAACCCGTTCAATTTCCAAATATAGCATCTACTAAAGACCCAAAACAAGCATTACTCAAACATTCAAGTCCAAATAAATCGTTTAAGCACTTCAAAGATCTTAAAAATAAAGGAAAAGTCAAACAATGATTGAAGTTGCAATGATTTTAGGACTTAATTACAAGATACTAGAACATGCTTGGGCTCTTGTGGAACAAAAAGAAACTTAGAAGGATCAAATTGATTAAATGTTCCAATTACTTGGGCCCTAGTGAAATGAGAAGGGACTTGGGGGGACAAAGTGCTAAATTTTTGAAAAACCTTTTTCCATGCAAATCTCATGCAATCACCGAAAATACTCTCTGCAACAAAACCAGTATTGAAGAAAGCTTTTGGCCATTAATCACCTTTCAACAATGAGTTTTACATAACACTCTTTGAATTAAATCCAGCCAAGCATTGATTATCATTCCTTAACAATGCAATTTATGGAGAAATTTCATGCCAATAACAAGCACAAAACCAGTTTCTGCAATCGAAAATGAAACCTGTTGTGCGAAAAAGCTTTGCTAAAAAAAAAAAATTCATGTTTCAGATACAAACACATGGCTTTGCTCGAAACTTTTCCCAACCCAAATCATGATTTCTAACTAGACAATAAGACACATGATTCCGCCATCCAAATAAAACAGAAACATAGAAGAAACTGATACAGAAATTCTGGACAGAAATGTTCATGTGAGCAATTGCAGGAAGAAAAAGAAAAACAGCAAAAGCGTGAGGATGAAGTGCAGCTTTTGGACAAAATATGCAGCCTGGCTCGAAGATTTTTCAGATAAAATCATAGTTTGAAGCCATACAACAAGACACATCACTTCAACATCCAAACAAGCAACAACGTAGAGGGGACTGATGCAAAATTCTGGAAGCATACTCACACAAAAAAAATGGTTTGGCAATCTGAAATGCATTTTCCAGCGAGTGCTTGGGCATGAATCCGAATTTAACTCGGTTGAATAATTATGTTAAGAGCTTTCTATTTTCATTTCATTTTCTGGTTTGGACATGCTTATAAACTCTTAAATTCCTTATGCACGTATCAAGCTAGCATATGAATATTTCCAGCTCAGAAATCAAGTTCAAATAATATCCATAATCATCAAAAATCCAGAAATTTTCTGTTTGGTCCGGATGATCTTGCCTTAAGGCAGATTGCACTTTTGAATTTTTATTCCTCTGTTTTATCAAACTGATTGGCTACATGCAGGGCCTAAGTACTCATTATTAGCTGCATATTTATGATTATAAGCCCAAATTATAAAAATCAAAACCAATTAAGCTGCACTACTCCAAGCAAGCTCACGGCAAAATTTTCTAGCCAAGACAGAATTTTCCACAACTTTGTTTTCACCCTTTGATTGCGAAATTTAACACATGCAAGACTCTAATCCTGATAATCATCTAAAATCCAGTTAGATAAACATCTTTCATGCTCAAGTTGTCCAAATTCAGACCCAATTCAGCAGCCAAAATAAAATAAGTGCATCAAGCTCACGGCAGGAGCTTTATATCTAACCAGAATTTCTGCAGGCTTTCACTATGCCATCCGAAGGTACAAATCAACATGCATGGTGGAAATCATCACATTTTCATTTGGCTAAATACACTTAAGTGCTCCAGTCATCACAGGAATTCAGAAATAGAGTGCATTATCATCTCAGCTTTCGGATGGACCTCAATATTCAAAACAGAATTTTCTAATGATTCAATTCAACATCCGACTGCTCTAACATCACATGCATGTTATTAGATAACTCAAATTACCTCAGATTTATCCTAAAAATGATCCATAAATTACCTCACAACTAGTCAAGCTTTCACACGAAAATCTGGAAAATGTTTTCCTCCTCTCGGCTCACAAGCACGCGACAGGTTTTCTGTTTTGGGTTGGCGTGACTGTGGTTGTCGGTGGAGATGGTTCTTTGGTTTCTCCTTGTCGGTGATACCAAGGCAGGGAAATGTTGTTGTGCGCTCAGCTTAAGACCGAGCTCACACAACAAGCGGCTGCAATACTTCTCCCTCTCGGCTAACCAGAATGCAGCCTGCTAGTCCGTCCTTTTTCTTGCTCAAGCTCGCAACTAAGATGAAGGAAGTTTGGCACTCAAACTCCTCCCCAACTCACGGATGGAATTGTTGCAGAACCGCAGGTCTCACTCTCTTTTCTTTAACTCACGAACAGAAAAAAAACAGAGCAAAGGCTTCGGCTCTCCCTCACTCTCAGTCTCAGCTTGCCGGGTGCAGCTCTCTCACTTTCATGGTCGATGATCACGAGGCAGAGGCTGGAGAGGGAGTGTTTGGTTGCGGACTGGGGTAAGTTGGTGCCGAGAGGAAATGGAAAATGGTGTTGGTTGGAAGATGATTGCAGCTAGTGGAGGTTGAAAAGAAACGAAGGGAACTCACGCACAACTTCTCCCTCTCTTCCTTCGAGCTCACGGACAGAAACAAGAAAGATTGCAGCTCTCCAGTTTCTTTTTTTTTCCGGATGCAAGGTGCGGCTCCCTCTTTGTCTCTCTGGTCGATGATTCCAATGTCAGGTGGAGTGGTAATGTGGAGAGGAAATGGAGAGAAACCGTGGTGAGGTTGGTGGAGTGTGCGGTGGGGAAAATGAAATGTGATCCGGCAGAAAAATGGAATTGTGATGATTTTTCTTTTTTTTTTTTCTTTTCTCTTTTCTCAACTTAATTTAATAAAAACAACAATTTTAATTACAAACACATCAAAATAAACAAACTAAAAATAACAAAATTACCATTTTCGATCTTTTTTTTCATTTTTCATCATTTTTCATTTTTTTTCTCTTCTTTCTTTTTTTTCAAAATAAATTAACAAAAATAAACCAAAATGCCAAAAATTAAATTTGAACGTATTTTTGTGAACAATTTTCCTTTTTTTCTCTTTTTTCATGATTTTTCTACGCTAAAACTTAAAAATAAAAATAGAAACTAGAAACTAAAAAAACTAAAAGCAACCACGACAAATGAGAATAAAAAGTAAAAGAAATTACACCAAAAATTTGGTGTCTACAGGGGTGAATTAGGTAGTTTAAAAACTGGCCAAGATATGAGTCATTTTTTGAGAACTTGCCCTCTTTTTCTAAAGGACCACACAATAGAGAAATTGATGAGGAAGCACAAGTGCTTGGGAGTAGAAGAGATAGACAATTTATATTACAAGACAGTAAATAAAAGGATAGAATAGCAAACCAAGTTTCAAACTCCACTTGAGTTTGAATACCACTTTATATAGCAAGTTTTTTCAAGTTGATCAATTTACAACCAATCTCTTGTGTACAAAGGAAGGATCACTTCCTTCTCACCCCAAGCCACACTTGGTCAAGCAAGGAAGTTTACTATCACTCGGATAACCCTCACAAATCTACACTATTGAAGAAAAAGAAACACACTTGAAAAGTTTATTGAAAGTTCCACAACTAAGAGTACAAATCTTCTTTAAAGAGTATTCTCACACTTGAATCATTCAAGATCTGATGTAGTTTCAATGTGCCAAAGTTATTTGAAGTGGTTGACTTTTTCTTTTTATAAGAGACCAAAAAATTCTTCAATTAATGCTGCCAACGGATAGAAGGTAGGTGAAGAGTCAACTAGCCGTTGGTGGTGTCGGACGTCCGGTAGGCTAGTTTTCTGCATCCAAACACAAGCAGTGAGTTCAAAAAGTTTTTTTGAAATGTTTAGGACGTCCTGTACCTCCAGAATATACGTCCGAAGGTATGATGTAAAACTGGAAATTCTCTTTTAATTCGTTCGGTCGTCCAGTGCCTCCAGTGTTTTGCTTCCGAAGTGTCTCAACGTTTATCGGACGTCCGGTACTCAGGTGTTGTATGTCCGATCGAGGTCAATTAGCTTGGCTTATCATCTTCGGACGTCCGAGAGTGGGTTCTTCATGCGTCCGAAGTTACTTAATGATTGTCGGACGGCCGATGCAGTCTTTATGTGCATCCGACAGCTATTTCAGCACATGTTAGCCTTTGAATCTGTTCTGCTCCAATTTTGAAAAGATCTAATCAGAGAATATTAGTAACATCCATTTTTTGTAATCATCAAAAGTTACGGATTGAGATAAACAATTTCTTTATTTCTTTGCCGAGTATGACTATAGTGAGACTATGCTTGGATGGAAAGGCGGATAGTGGATGTTAACTAAACTAGTAGTTATGAATTTTGAAACACTTGAGATTTTTCATTATTGGACTTGCATTACTTGCAAGTTGAACTTTGAAATTAAAGCATGATATTGCATTGACTATTATATTTTTTTTGAATTTTCTTAATCTCTACTTTGAGTTGTGCAAATTAAAAAGTGAGGCATAATTTGAATAGAGTTGAATTACTTATGAAGTATTCTTGCAAAAGAAATTTCATTTAGAATTGTGAGAGTGGCTCCTAGTAAGTTACTAAATTACTAGCCATTGAAAAAATAATAGAAATAATGAAAATTAATATGGCTTTACTTGATGTGAGCAAATATATGCCTATTCTATTTGTCAATTATAAATAAATGAGATATTGTCTCACCACATTTGGACCACTAAGAAAGGTTATTTGAAAAAACAATTTCAGAACTTCATATCTTTGCTATTTTATTGTGTAAAAGATAAATCTCAAACTTGTATCAAAGATATGATATACATCGAGGGAGATAAGACAAAACCCAATATATGTTAAAAATCACCTATGAGGATACAATCACCTAAGGACTGGAGATCCCAAGAACTAGGTAGGAAACAAATAAATCATGGAGTGATTTAATTGATTAATATGCATTACTTTGATTATATTGTCTATCCCTATGATGTAAGTGCATTTGTAATCCGATGACGAAAAGTGAGGTTGAGATTTTTAATCCCTTAATGAGCTCTATAACCCTTATGGGTGGGATTATAAGAATATCCTTGATAGACTCACTTCTATAAGTGGGGAAGTGGGGCCACTTCCTATGAGAATTTGGGTTGGTTCTCTAAAGCACTAATTGAAAATTTAGGTTGATCAATCCTTGGTTTTGATGATAATGAAATAAAATGATGATTTGAACTGATGTTTTTATATGAGAAATGATTAGAGATAGGTATCTTGCAAATTGAAAAAAAAGAGGATAACAAATCAAGAATGATTAAAAAGGAAATCTACCTATTAGACGCAAGGATCGGACGCTTAGCAAAGTATCAGACGTCTGACAATCAGCGAGTATTCATCGGACATTTCGATCGGACACTCACTCCTTCTATCGGCCATCCGGCATAAAAAGGGTTCAAATTTGAACATTTTGTTCTCTATCGGACATAGAACAATTGGATCGGATGTCCTACAGAGTATCGGACGCCTGACACGACTAGTTTGGACGTTTGATATGTCTAACGGCTAGTTTTCTGACGACTAATTTTTTGACCGTTGGAGGAACTTTTAAGGTATAGTTTCACTGTTTATAAATACCTCGAAGTATGAGAAGAAGATAAAACTTTTGCCTACATAAGATACAAGTTTTCAAGAGTGATTTTTGAGTAGAAAAATACTTTGAATATTATATAGGTGTGGGGAAAGTTATTGGGTTTGTGAGGTTTCTCATTGAAGAGAAGTAAAATCTTGTGAAGGTGAGTCTCACTTGTATAATAACTCTTGGTTGGTTGGTTGGTCAGTTGGTAATCAATTGTAGCATAGTGAGGCTTAATTAGGAGTGTTGTCAAACTCTTTGACTCAACTAAAGAGTGTTTGGGGTGAATAAAGAGTGATCCTTTCTATATACAAGGTGGTTTGCAACATCATCAATTGAAGAGGTTATTGGATTGGAGTTAATTTTAAATTTGGAAGAAACTTGAAAATTTTGGCTTGGATTTCTATTTCTTTCTTTTCGTTTTTTGTTACTTAATTGTGCAATCTTTATTACTCTTCACTTGTTTTATATTTGTGAATTTGTGCAATTAGTTATAGTGCAGTTATTTGGTGAAAACTTGTTTTATTTGCTTGGTTTGTATGGATAATGTGAGAACCCAGATTTGCCCTAATATTTTCCTAGGGTTTTTCCCCCCTTAAATTTCATGTTTTCTGCATTTTCTGGCCTAGGAATATTTTCTTGGTGAATTTTATGAGCAATTATGGTTTTTAGATGCTTTTCTAGTATTGGAGAATTTTTAGAAAATTAAGAATATATATTAGACGTGGGACCCACGAGTGCGAAAAGTTCGGGAAAATTCGGCCAATACGGTTAAGTTTCGGATACTGTGAAAAATTTATCGGGTGTTTAGAGATAAGTAGAGTGGGTGAAATGATTGCTGTGAGAGGTAAAAGAAAAGATAGGATTGCATTTATGAGAGTGACAAGTGTCACATAGTTATTGGATTTGACTTAAGAAAGACTATTCACTATTTTGACTTTTGACCCAAGGAAGTAAATATCTCAAAAATTCACAAAAATTACCATTTTCTTACCTTGTGTTGGCCGGCTCTCTCTCTTGCAAGAAGGAAGGAAATTCTTCAACTTTCTAGCTTCCATTTCACTCAATCTTCCACAACTAATCACCTAGAATAGATTCTACTCCATAAAAAACCTTTCTTCTAGTGCTAGTAAGTAGTTTGGTGGAGTTTGTTTGAAGAGCTAAGGTGTCCAACATCTCTCTCTCTCTTAATTTCTTGGTAAGTGATGCTTGAACACCCTACTACACCTAATGATGTTTATGTTATGCTTAGAAGTAGCTTGAGTGATGGTATATGTGATTTATTTCTTGGTTTGAAGTGATTTGGTTGAGTTTTTTATTTTTTGAGGAATTTTCTGGTTTCATATGATCTTGATGGTGTGGTTGTTTTTGATGGTTGGTAATAAGGGGCTTTGACTCTAGTGGGTGTGAATTGTTGATAAATGCAATCAATTTTGGGTTTGGAATGAAATGTGAAAAGTTAGGGTTCATGAACCCCTAATCTGTCCGAAATTTTAGGTCATAGATAGAGGCCGAATTGGACTTTGCTCAAAACATGAAAGTTGTAGGTATTGATGAGTATGAAGTGGTTACAAAATTTCAGGGCATTTGGAGTAGTATACAGTGAGTTATTCCGTTTTTACGGTTGCTATTTTTGGTGAACAGAATGTCCGAACTGCGATAGTAATTGCCTGTTTTGACTGGAATTGGTTTGGATTTTGTTGTTGGTGTCTTCTGATGAAATGTATCTTGATGTCTTAGCTTTCATATGCCTTTGGAAGAAATGCATTTGGACCTGTGTAGGCTGAGATAGACTGATTACAGTTTTGTGTGATTTGGGAACCTGCAATTACGGTTCTGGCTTGGTTTTCTGCATTTTTGACCTAGTTGTGCTAGGATTTGGACTGATAGGCCTTCTTCATTGTTGTAGCCCTGTTTCATAGCTTCGAAATGGTGGGTCTTACACCCCAATCCGATAACCGTAGTGAATTTGACGCAATTACCGCATAATAAGGGCAAAACAGTTTTTCTGTTCGGGGCCAAGGCTAGTGCTACTTCTAATTTCTGGTTTGCTTATGATGCTTGTTTATGTATATGAAACCCTATTGGGTTGTGATTAGTGTTGATTCATGACTCGTTATCGAGTCTTATGGCAATTGTTTACTTGTTCTAGGAGGAAACGGTGGTGCACGACGTTCGTTTAACGACGGTGCATGAAACATCATTTTATCGATTGGTGAGTATACTACTCACTTGGATTTATAATGTGGCTTTGCTCTATGTGATTGTGATGCCTTGAAGGCTTGTTTGACTATTGGAAATGATTAGGGTGAGGGTGTACTTAACCGCCCTCATTCCTTTTATTCTTGTGACCGATTGTTTACCGTTTTACTGTATTACTGTACTGCTATATGAATTCTTGGATTTCATTCATGGAAATTGTTTGGGTGTTGGTTGGACGAGTATCCAACGGCCCTACTGTACTGAGCTCGACCCCGTTGGCATTCAATTGAATCGAGCCAGTGAGGGCTTGGTCGTGAAAATTGACTCGCCACGGGGACTGAAATGGGAATCTTGTGGTAATGACACCCTTGGTTCCGGTGTACTCGAGTATTACCAAAATGACTGATTGGAGTGCGGGCCCGGTTGGGGTATGTTTGGTGGAAGGAATGGAGTGAAGTGAGGTCTACGGTCGGGTATTCTTAAACATTGACGGAGGGTCAATGAGATTGGATCAAGAATGTAAGCGTGGAAATGGGCTCTTGAGAGCCATCCGTATCCTTTTACCGACTTGTTTTAATTCTTAATTGTGTACTCGAAATGAAAGATTATGCTTATATGATCCTTGTGCTTATGTGGTAGTAACTCACTGGGCTTAAGCTCATTCCGTTCCATTTGTTTTCCTTACAGGAAAATGACCACTTTTGGAAAGGTTATACTTGTTGGTTGTCAAGTTGAGCTCATGTAAATGCATCTTTTGGATAGCTCTTCGAATGAAACCCTAATGTGTGTTGGGTTCACTTTCTTTTGATTGGCAAACCGAACATGTATATTCGTAGTGAATGATTTTTGATATGCCGTTTTGGCTTGAAAATGTTACATTTCAATGTGTGTATGTTTGGTTGAATTTTGGATCAACTCGTATTTCAAACGGTGAAAGAAAAATTTTGGCTACTCTCGGCCTAGTATCTGGATTCTGACGTGTCCAGCACTATTCATCTTCGGCTTCGAATTTCATTTTTATTTATTTTGTGATTTTGATATATTTGCGCACGTTGGTATGTTCCGGGTATGTTCCGGAACGTAATAGATCGACGTAAACTGATCCATTAGTCCTGGCGAGAGCTGGGCAGGCAGTCCGCTAACCCCTTTGGTTCGCCTTAGGGTAAAGTGGGGCTGTTACAATTGGTATCAGAGCCACTTCGCGTGGTCTCTGCGCGGAGTGAGACTGGGCCAAGTGGTGTTGTGGTCCTAATTTCATGAATATGTCTAAGTGCTCGTTTGAGCATAAGTTATGAACCGGGCATGTGATAAGTGTACGAATCATTATCATGGGACTCGAGGAAGCTAGGTATGTATGTCGGGTAGGAATCTTTAATAAGGATGGTTTACTCTTGGGACCGGCCGGCTCGAGTTGTGAATTATCTTAGATGGGATTCTTGCGCCCGGATACGAAAGATATGAGGGCCTAGGTTAGAAAGGATTTGGTGAACTAGTAAAGGCCATTCCTCGGGGGATCGTCTATGTTTGTTTCTGACTTGCCTGTACTTGACTCGACTGATTGTATATATGTGTGTGGCTTGATCTTGCTTGGCTTGTATATCTACGTTTGTGATCCTGTTTGGACTGTATAAATATGTGTTATTGTGAAAGTTTTGAGTGTTACTTACATGCCTTGTTACTACTTTGGCTTAGTACTCTTGCTTAGACCAAGACCAAGTAAAACTTATGGAAGGTACTCGGAGTGGTCGGGGACGTGGGCGCGGAACTAGACAACCCACACCGGTTAAGGGTACGGGGGAAACCTCGACTGGACCCGATCCTGAACCACAAGCCGATCCCAATGTGCAAATAGCTGTTGCTATGCAGCAAATGACAAACCTGCTAGCACAAGTAGTGCAGCAACAAGCCCAGAACCCAAACCCTAACCCTGGAAACCCCGAAAATCCTGGCCATCATGTCGAGAGCGAAGATAGAGCTCTCGAACGCTTTCAAAAGTTCGCTCCGCCAAAGTTTGTTGGGGGACCCGACCCAGACGTTGCCGAAGGATGGCTTGAAAAGATGGTTGATATATTTGCAGCCTTACACTACTCTGACGAACGGCAGGTGACGTTTGCCGTGTTCCAGCTTGAAGGGGCGGCCCGTTCCTGGTGGAACGTGATCCGACAGAAATGGGAACGGGAGCAGACGCCCAGGACTTGGGTGAACTTCATCAGAGAGTTCAATGCGAAGTTTTTCCCTCCTCTAGTTCAGGAGAGGAAGGAAGACGAGTTCATTCGACTCCGCCAAGGAGCTCAAACTGTGGCGGAATATGAGAGCCAATTCACCCGCCTATCCAAATTTGCGCCCGAACTCATCATGACCGAGCAACGAAGAATACGGCGATTTGTCCAGGGCCTGAACGTAGAAATCCAGAAGGACCTCGCGGCAGCCCAAATTAACGCCTTCAGCGAAGCAGTGGAGAAGGCACAACGAGTAGAGAATGCTAGGCTCCAGGTGAAAACCTTTCAGGCGAAAAAGAGAGGATTTTCTGGAAGTAGTTCGGGGCAGGAGGATGAAAGTACCACTCCCAAATTTGGGCGGGGAACGGGAGGAGTAAGGATGCCGGGAGTGTTACAAGAGAGCCCGTCAAGAGGAGGCTCGGCTTCTACAGCACGCGGACCCTGCGGGTATTGCGGAAAATTAAACCACTCGGAGGACAATTGCTGGAAGAAAGGAGGAAAATGCTTGCTCTGTGGGAGTGCCGAACATCAAATTGCTAACTGTCCAGCTCGCCTGCGCGAGCGGCAAGGGACTCTGCCACCAACTACTACCAACCCTGCCCAGCCGAAGGGGGACAACGATGGATCGAAAGTGTCCTCTCGGGTGTACTCCTTAGAACAACGTCAAGTCTTTGACCCATTAGAGGACGTGGAAGGTAATAATTTACTGAACCTGGCCAGTGAAGACAATTTAATCCCGGAGTAGTCAATGATAAGGAATTTCGAGGACGAAATTCTTTTAAGGGGGAGAGAGTGTGAGAACCCAGATTTGCCCTAATATTTTCCTAGGGTTTTTCCCCCCTTAAATTTCATGTTTTCTGCATTTTCTGGCCTAGGAATATTTTCTTGGTGAATTTTATGAGCAATTATGGTTTTTAGATGCTTTTCTAGTATTGGAGAATTTTTAGAAAATTAAGAATATATATTAGACGTGGGACCCACGAGTGCGAAAAGTTCGGGAAAATTCGGCCAATACGGTTAAGTTTCGGATACTGTGAAAAATTTATCGGGTGTTTAGAGATAAGTAGAGTGGGTGAAATGATTGCTGTGAGAGGTAAAAGAAAAGATAGGATTGCATTTATGAGAGTGACAAGTGTCACATAGTTATTGGATTTGACTTAAGAAAGACTATTCACTATTTTGACTTTTGACCCAAGGAAGTAAATATCTCAAAAATTCACAAAAATTACCATTTTCTTACCTTGTGTTGGCCGGCTCTCTCTCTTGCAAGAAGGAAGGAAATTCTTCAACTTTCTAGCTTCCATTTCACTCAATCTTCCACAACTAATCACCTAGAATAGATTCTACTCCATAAAAAACCTTTCTTCTAGTGCTAGTAAGTAGTTTGGTGGAGTTTGTTTGAAGAGCTAAGGTGTCCAACATCTCTCTCTCTCTTAATTTCTTGGTAAGTGATGCTTGAACACCCTACTACACCTAATGATGTTTATGTTATGCTTAGAAGTAGCTTGAGTGATGGTATATGTGATTTATTTCTTGGTTTGAAGTGATTTGGTTGAGTTTTTTTATTTTTTGAGGAATTTTCTGGTTTCATATGATCTTGATGGTGTGGTTGTTTTTGATGGTTGGTAATAAGGGGCTTTGACTCTAGTGGGTGTGAATTGTTGATAAATGCAATCAATTTTGGGTTTGGAATGAAATGTGAAAAGTTAGGGTTCATGAACCCCTAATCTGTCCGAAATTTTAGGTCATAGATAGAGGCCGAATTGGACTTTGCTCAAAACATGAAAGTTGTAGGTATTGATGAGTATGAAGTGGTTACAAAATTTCAGGGCATTTGGAGTAGTATACAGTGAGTTATTCCGTTTTTACGGTTGCTATTTTTGGTGAACAGAATGTCCGAACTGCGATAGTAATTGCCTGTTTTGACTGGAATTGGTTTGGATTTTGTTGTTGGTGTCTTCTGATGAAATGTATCTTGATGTCTTAGCTTTCATATGCCTTTGGAAGAAATGCATTTGGACCTGTGTAGGCTGAGATAGACTGATTACAGTTTTGTGTGATTTGGGAACCTGCAATTACGGTTCTGGCTTGGTTTTCTGCATTTTTGACCTAGTTGTGCTAGGATTTGGACTGATAGGCCTTCTTCATTGTTGTAGCCCTGTTTCATAGCTTCGAAATGGTGGGTCTTACACCCCAATCCGATAACCGTAGTGAATTTGACGCAATTACCGCATAATAAGGGCAAAACAGTTTTTCTGTTCGGGGCCAAGGCTAGTGCTACTTCTAATTTCTGGTTTGCTTATGATGCTTGTTTATGTATATGAAACCCTATTGGGTTGTGATTAGTGTTGATTCATGACTCGTTATCGAGTCTTATGGCAATTGTTTACTTGTTCTAGGAGGAAACGGTGGTGCACGACGTTCGTTTAACGACGGTGCATGAAACATCATTTTATCGATTGGTGAGTATACTACTCACTTGGATTTATAATGTGGCTTTGCTCTATGTGATTGTGATGCCTTGAAGGCTTGTTTGACTATTGGAAATGATTAGGGTGAGGGTGTACTTAACCGCCCTCATTCCTTTTATTCTTGTGACCGATTGTTTACCGTTTTACTGTATTACTGTACTGCTATATGAATTCTTGGATTTCATTCATGGAAATTGTTTGGGTGTTGGTTGGACGAGTATCCAACGGCCCTACTGTACTGAGCTCGACCCCGTTGGCATTCAATTGAATCGAGCCAGTGAGGGCTTGGTCGTGAAAATTGACTCGCCACGGGGACTGAAATGGGAATCTTGTGGTAATGACACCCTTGGTTCCGGTGTACTCGAGTATTACCAAAATGACTGATTGGAGTGCGGGCCCGGTTGGGGTATGTTTGGTGGAAGGAATGGAGTGAAGTGAGGTCTACGGTCGGGTATTCTTAAACATTGACGGAGGGTCAATGAGATTGGATCAAGAATGTAAGCGTGGAAATGGGCTCTTGAGAGCCATCCGTATCCTTTTACCGACTTGTTTTAATTCTTAATTGTGTACTCGAAATGAAAGATTATGCTTATATGATCCTTGTGCTTATGTGGTAGTAACTCACTGGGCTTAAGCTCATTCCGTTCCATTTGTTTTCCTTACAGGAAAATGACCACTTTTGGAAAGGTTATACTTGTTGGTTGTCAAGTTGAGCTCATGTAAATGCATCTTTTGGATAGCTCTTCGAATGAAACCCTAATGTGTGTTGGGTTCACTTTCTTTTGATTGGCAAACCGAACATGTATATTCGTAGTGAATGATTTTTGATATGCCGTTTTGGCTTGAAAATGTTACATTTCAACGTGTGTATGTTTGGTTGAATTTTGGATCAACTCGTATTTCAAACGGCGAAAGAAAAATTTTGGCTACTCTCGGCCTAGTATCTGGATTCTGACGTGTCCAGCACTATTCATCTTCGGCTTCGAATTTCATTTTTATTTATTTTGTGATTTTGATATATTTGCGCACGTTGGTATGTTCCGGGTATGTTCCGGAACGTAATAGATCGACGTAAACTGATCCGTTAGTCCTGGCGAGAGCTGGGCAGGCAGTCCGCTAACCCCTTTGGTTCCCCTTATGGGAAAGTGGGGCCGTTACAGATAACCTAATTCAACCCCCCTCTTAGGTTGTCTTTGAATCTTACAATTGGTATAAGAGTTTGGTCCCTTAGAGATACAATTGGTATTGGTTTAGAGGGGCAATCCATTGTTAGACCACCTATGTTTAGTGGCTTATGTTTTAGTAGTTGAAAACAAAGAATGAAAGTTTTCTTACAATCTATTGATATTGAGATTTGGTTTATTGTTAATCTAGATCCTTATGAAGTTACTATTGTGGATGCAAATACGGGTAAAAATAGATCTAAAACTAAGAATGAATTGAGTGCTCAAGACAAGATTAATCTTACTGTAAATGCAAAAATCATTAATATTTTGTATAATACTTTAGATGCCAATGAATCTACTAGAATTAAAGATTGTAAATTTGCTAAAGAAATTTAAGATAAATTGTGTGAAATACATGAAGGTAACCAAGATCTTAGAGAACAAAAGAAATCTCTACTTGTTGCTAAATATGAACTTTTACAATGGGACCTCATGAGAATATTGATAAGATGTATTGTAGATTTTGTAACATTATAAAAGATTTTGAATTTCTTGGTAAAGAATATATTTTGGACGAGAAAAATAAAAAAAAATTTTGAATATCTTATCCAAAGATTGGAAGAGTAAAGTTACGACCATTGGAGAGGCTAAAGATTTAAATTCTATGTCTATTGAGTCTTTTATAAACTCTTTAACATCCTATGAGTTGAAACTTGAATTTAAAGTGCAAGATGAGGAAAATGGAAGGGGTAAGAGAAGCATAACTCTCAAAACTTCTCAAGAGAAGGATGATTCATTCTCCATAGATGGTGAAGACATTGAATTTGATGACAATGATTTTGTACTCTTCACCAAAAGTTTCAAAAGTATCTTCAACAAGAGAAGATTTAGAAGAGATGGACCAAACGACAACCAATTCTCAAATTCTACCAAAACAAGAGCAAATAGAAGACTAAACTTCAACAACTTTCAAATCACATGGAATGATTGCAATTCGGATGGTGAGATTGAAAAAGACTATGAAAAAGGTCAAATGGCACTTATGACCATTAGAGATGATGAGGTATGTTCTAACTATTCCTCTAATGATGATGATATTGAATCATTTGTTTTTAAATTGCATGATAGTTTGAAGAAATTTTATGCAAAAATTAAAGACTTAAAAATCAAGATAAATACTTTGTTAAAGAAAAATTCAAATCTTTTTCAAGAACATAAAAAGTTAAAGAAGAAAAATGATGATTTAAGAAAATTTAAAGTTGATATTGTTTGTAATCAAAGTATTTTGAAAAAAAAATTGGATGAGAAAACAAAATTTTATAAAAAGATTAAAGAAGAACAAATATTGTTGAGGAAAAAAATAAATGATTTTAGTGATTTTTTAGAAAAGAGAAACAAGGTGTTTTGAAAAAGAAAAAGAAAAATATTGGGAACATTTTGGTTAATAAAAATTTTACTACCTATAGAAAAGATGGATTATGCTTTGTTAGATCTTTTCATGTGAGAAATACTCATATTTTATGTAATTATCATTACCAACATAGCCATATAAAAAGAGAGTATTATGTGAAAAGAAATGTGAATTTGGAAATAAAAGTCATTTGGGTATTGAAAGATAAAACTAACCCCTATGAATCTAAGAATAAATGGGTACCAAAAGTGAATTCTCTTGTGTAGGTATCCAAGAAGAAATTTGATCCAAATGGAGTTTGAAAAATGTTACAATATGTCACTTGGAGTCAAAAGAACAAGGAATTTGAAAATTTGAAAAAGAGTGTAAGAATGTAAGGTAAATATGGAAGACTATAGAGGTAACAATCTTTCCAAATGGATACAAAATTATGTCTATGATGAGGTGTGTTTTCAAAGGTTGAATTATGATACTTATCTCAAATCTTGAGTGTTGCAAATTTGTGATATTATTTGTCTACTTAGCATTTGAATGAATGTTTTTAACCTCATAATGATTGAGGTAGTTGCATCATCTATGCTTAATTGTTGATCAAGTATTATTTTGATGATACTATTGCATGCTCATTGGTTCATGTTGATGAAAATTAATATAGCCTTAATTTTAGGGGGAGTTTCTTGCAATTTTTTCTTTTTGTATTATATCTCTTTATACTTATATTTTTTGATGATGTCAAAAGGGAGAGAAGATTGAATGATATTTCTTTGTAAAATGGGTTTGTATTTAGGGGAAGTTTATTTGAATTTATCAAAGAAATCAGCATTAAAAAGGGGGAGATTGAAGACTTAAGTTAATCAATCCTTAGTTTTGATGATAATGAAATAAAATGATGATTTGAACTGATATTATTATATGAGAAATAATTAGAAACATGTATCTTGCAAATTGGAAAAAGGAGGATAACAAATCAAGAAGTATTAAAAAGGAAATCTACCAATTAGATGCAAGGATCGGATGTCCGACAATCAAGTAGTGAAAGAGAAAACAATAAAGGTAAAGGAAATTGCAAACCAAACAAACTTTCAAACTTTTTCCAAACTTGAAGTTGAATCCACTAGTAGATTTTTCAATTATTGGTGAAGCAAACGACCTTATACATATAAAAATTCACTATTTGGTCACTCTAATTACCTTTTAGTTGAACCAAAGAGTTTTACAACTTCATTCAAGTTAACCCTCACTATGCTACAATTGAATGTCCCCAACCAATTAAGAACTACACTAAGCTTTACGACTTGACAAAGAATACAAGTGTATAAAGGAGAGTATCTTCTACCAAAATTACTCTTAAAAGCTTATAATTAGTGCAGACAAAAGTTCATTTTAAACTCAGACTTTAAGGTAGTTATAGGACTCCAAATTTGGTCCAAAATGCCCTTCAATAGTTAAGCATTTAATGTAGAAAAGTTAATAGTTGGAGCAATTAGATGTCTTGTAAGTGCCCGGTGCAACCCAATGAGTACAAACAAATTCACAATGATGCACAAAGATATATCAAATTTAAGCACAATAAAGAAAACTTAATTAAAGAGAAAGGATAAGAATGCAAACCAAATATCAAAACCAATAGCCTCTTCAATTGATGGCGATGCTAACCAAGATGTACAAGTGAAGGCTCACTCCTTCCTCACCCCAAAACACACTTTGGTTGAGCCAAGGAGTTTTACAACAATTCTAGTTAACCCTCAACAGCCTACACTTGAAAGATCACACACCCAATTAAGAACTATTTTTATACAAATGAGGCAACCTTCACCAAGGTTTTACCACTTCAAGTGATAGGTTCACCTTCACCAAGGTTTTACTCCTTCTAGAGAGTAACCTTCACTTGAGCAACCTCACAACCCAACTTTCCCAACCCCTTATACAACCAACAAAGAATCTTTCTACTCAAAAATCTCACTTGTAAGCTTGTATTTTGTGTTGGCAAAAGTCTCTTGTCTTCTTGTGCTTTGGGTGTTTTATAGAAGGTGAGAAATGGCTCCAAAAGGCTCTCCAACGGTCAAATATTAAATGCTGTCAAAACTAGCCGTTCGCCTGTCGGACGTTCGAACCACCTGTCGGACGTCCGAACCTGCGTCTAAACCACCTGTCGGACGTCCGAACCCTGCGTCCGAACGTCGTCAGAGAGTCATCAAATCTTTGCGAAATTTCTCGGACGTCCGATGCGATCGATGTGCGTCCGATGCGTGCGTCCGATCCTTCCGGACGTCCGATGCTTCCTCACGAGCGTCCGACAGAGTTTCCTTCTTGATGTTCTTCATCCTTTCGGACGTCCGATAGCTTCCTTTCGGACGTCCCACATGAGTGTCCTGTTTTTGCTTCTTCTTTTGTGCCACAAGAATCTGTTCTAACAAATTGCTCACATAAAACTATTAGCCCAAATCTACATTTTGGTTTGTTAATCATCAAAACCAAGGATTGATCGACCAAGGTCAACAATCTCCCCCTTTTTGATGATGACAAACAAAATGAAGATTTCTTTGATCAAATAAGTTCAAATAAAAACTCCCCCTTAGAAAATGCCAACATACAAAGAAATTTCAATAAATCCTACTCCCCCTTTTGACATCAATCAAAAAGCAAACTACCCCTTTACCAAAACTGTCATGATACCAATTGTAAGTTTTTATAGGGTTCTTGGGAGTTAGTACAACATGATCTAGCAATCCACATGGATTTCATACCTTTTCTCATATTTTTCTTTACATAGCAATCATTTTGCATATGTCCAAATTGACAACAAAAGTGACACATGATAGAAGTATTTTGCACATAAGTGGATTTAATGCAACTAATTTTCTTACTTCTTATCATAGCAAACTTATTTGTGCCTTGAAAAGATTTGCTTTCTTTTGTTTGAGAAAACTTTTGTTTTTCATTTTGGAGAAACTCGTTCAAGTCATTAATTCTTTTCTTTAACAAATTTTGTTCCTCCAACATTTTTTCATAAAACTTTGTTTTCTCTTCCAACTTCCTTTTCAAATTATTTTTGCAATCAAAAACATTTTTTTGATTTTTTAAATCATCATTTTCCATTCTCAAACATTTGTTTTCCTGAAAAAGTTTGGAGTTTTCTTCCAAACAAATCATTTATTTTTGTTTTCAAATCTTTATTTTTAGCATAAGATTTTCTCAAACTTTTATGCATTTTAATCATAAGAATTTTCACATCATCATCTTCATTATCTTCATCACAAGAAGAGTGATAAGAATTTACCTCATCTTCTCCAAAGGCCATTAGTGCCATTTGTGCCAACTCTTCTTTTTCTCTTTTTGAATTGTATTCATCCCATGTAATTTTGCAATCTCCTCTTGAACTTCTCTTGTTGAAGATATTCTTGAAACTTTTGATGTGAGGAGTTATATCATTGTCCACTTCCATGTTTTCATTACCCATGAAGGATGGGTTATCCCCCACTTGAGATGCTTTAAAAGCTATGCCTCTCTTATACATTCTTGCATTTTCTTCCTCTTGCACTTTGAATTGCAGCTTTAATTCATAAGAAATTAGGGAATTCACAAGAGATTCAATGGACATAGAATTTAAATCCTTTGCCTCTTCTATAGCATTTATTTTGTTTTCCCATTCTTTTGGCAAGGCATTCAAAATCTTTCTATTTTTCTCACCCAAAGAATATTCTCTTCCAAGCAATTTAAGATCTTGAATAATGTCACAAAATCTACTACACATCTTATCAACATTTTCAAGAGGATGCATTTTGAAAAATTCATATTGAGAAACAAGCAAAGATTTCTTTTGTTCTTTAATATCTTGGTTACCTTCATGAAACACACACAATTTATCCCAAATATCTTTAGCTGATTTACAACCTTTAATCCTACTAGATTCATTTACATCTAATGCATTGTACAATATACACATGGCCTTGGCATTCATAGAAAGGTATCTCTTGTCTTTTTCATTCAATTCTTGTCTAGTCTTTAATCTACTCAAATTAGTGGTAGAGTCAACTATTCTAGCTTCATAAGGACCATCTTCAACCACATACCATAATTCAATATAAACGGATTGTAAGAAAATCATCATTCTTTGTTTCCACATGCTAAAATGAGAACTATTAAACATAGGTGGTCTATCAATAGATTGCCCTTCTAAAAAGGAAACTTTTATGGTTGCCATGATCTTTACTCTAAGCGGTTAAGCTTAATCTCTTAAGAGACCAAGCTCTGATACCAATTGTAAGTGCCCGGTGCAACCCAATGAGTACAAACAAATTCACAATGATGCACAAAGATATATCAAATTTAAGCACAATAAAGAAAACTTAATTAAAGAGAAAGGATAAGAAATGCAAACCAAATATCAAACCAATAGCCTCTTCAATTGATGGCGATGCTAACCAAGATGTACAAGTGAAGGCTCACTCCTTCCTCACCCCAAACACACTTTGGTTGAGCCAAGGAGTTTTACAACTATTCTAGTTAACCCTCAACAACCTACACTTGAAAGATCACACACCCAATTAAGAACTATTTTATACAAATGAGGCAACCTTCACCAAGGTTTTACCACTTCAAGTGATAGGTTCACCTTCACCAAGGTTTTACTTCTCCTAGAGAGTAACCTTCACTTGAGCAACCTCACAACCCAACTTTCCCAACCCCTTATACAACCAACAAAGAATCTTTCTACTCAAAAATCTCACTTGTAAGCTTGTATTTTGTGTTGGCAAAAGTCTTGTGTCTTCTTGTGCTTTGGGGTGTTTATAGAAGGTGAGAAATGGCTCCAAAAGGCTCTCCAACGGTCAAATATTAAATGCTGTCAAAACTAGCCGTTGGCCTGTCGGACGTCCGAACCACCTGTCGAACGTCCGAACCCTGCGTCCAAACCACCTGTCGGACGTCCGAACCATGCGTCCGAACGTCGTCAGAGAGTCATCAAATCTTTGTGAAATTTCTCGGACGTCCGATGCGATCGATGTGCGTCCGATGCGTGCGTCTGATCCTTCCGGACGTCCGATGCTTCCTTACGAGCGTCCGACAGAGTTTCCTTCTTGATGTTCTTCATCCTTTCGGACGTCCGATAGCTTCCTTTCGGACGTTCCACATGAGTGCCCTGTTTTTGCTTCTTCTTTTGTGCCACAAGAATCTGTTCTAACAAATTGCTCACATAAAACTATTAGCCCAAATCTACATTTTGGTTTGTTAATCATCAAAACCAAGGATTGATCGACCAAGGTCAACATGTCTGATCATTGAGGCAGTGTCTGATACAATTATTCGATCAATACTGAGGGTAGTTCCTATTTAAATATTCAAATGGCTGATGGAAACCCTTCTTCATCTGAAGGTGTGTCCACACGAGTCTAAGAAGTTTCAAGTTGAGTTTCGAATTTTTTGGATGGTTGACAGAGATAATTTGCATTGGAGAGATCCATTCGATCAAAGTTGATATTTTTTTTTTCTATATTTGGATGGCCAATCTCTATTCCTGTAAATTGTGTTTGAAGATTGGATGTTACTTTTTTAAAAATGTTTTGGATATTTGATATTGTTGAGTGCATCTAAAATTGCGTCCATCAAACAATGACAACTTTTGTTCCTTTTTGATTTTCTTTTCTTTTTTTTCGAATGATTGAACACCTATTCTAACAAGATTCTTATTGAAAATATAGTAGTTCAAATCATCATTTTGACTTGTTGATTATCAAAACAAAAGATTGATGGACCACAGTTTTCATGAAATAAACCATTCTTATTACTAAAACTTAGGATTATTGCTGCTACTATACCTAGTGCATAATTCATATTCCAACTACCAGTTTATTGTCTAAATTAGTCCCACCATTCTTCATCTATGTATCAGGCCCAACAATAAAAAATGAATTATAGTTATTCATAAATATATCCAGGTAAGGTACTCAAGTAGTATTTGAAAGAAGGAATAATTTTTTTTTTCAACTTCTGTCACTAATGTCTTATTTTTGCTGTAAAAATGAGAGAGAGAATGAGAAAGAACGAGTAAGAGAAAATCACAATGTAAGAAGGTTAGATTATAAACAAAAATCAAAGAAAAGTCATTATCTTTTAAAAATAATCTCCAACTTAGGGTGGTTTTGAAGAAATCAACATTAAAATTTGAAAGATTTAGCAAAGAAATGAATAACAGAGATTCAAGAAGAATGGAGAGAGAGCAGGAAGTAAAAAGGAACGAAGAAGCAAGAGAAAGTAAAGAGCACATTATCAAAGAATTTTCTTGGTCAAGTCCACCGCCTGTGGTGGAGGAAAAAAATGAAAAATACTACTTCTAACCACTTAAGTTCTTCTTTTCTACTTGTGTACTATGAAACTAAGAGGATATAAGAGGGAAGCCAAAGGTTCGAAAGAAGATTGTGGTGAAAATTTTCGAGAAGAAGAGAAAAAGGAGAGAAGTAGCAATAAAAATTTACGTAGGTTGTGGTTGTGCTTTATATTAGAGGAAGAGGGGAGAGAGAAATGATAGAAGTGATGGCTCTTTGAAAGAAATGTTTATTATTTTGACCCTAATTGTTGATTTGCATAATGCACCACAAAAGAATCAGGAAAAATAAATCATGTACATATCACGTGCTTCTGCGACAATGAAAAATAGTGGTTGAATTCCTTTCACACTTATCTTGCTTATGTTGATTAATGTTTAAATTTAATGAAGATTAAAAGTAAACGACTTCTTTTTCAAGTGTATTATATTGGTTAATAGCACTACATAGGAAAGTATCAAGAATATCAAATAGCTTTCATGAAAATAAAACAAGAATGAATATCAAATTGTGGACAACAGTCTTAGTTACAAGCTTCTTTGACCCTTTGAAAGTGAAAAAAAATTTATCTTGAGTTTTCTCATGGAATATTCTCTTTGAATTTAATAATGACTTTTTGAATATTTCATGAAAAAAGTCAAGATAATCATGACAGATTGAGTTTAATAAACAAATAAATGATCAAAAATTTGATAGAAAATCACCCAAGAAAATAAACTAAGAAAAAGCCCTGAACTTCAATAGATAAGATATTTTCATAATAGATATGGTACATTCAAAGGCTAGATACTGTTACAAATGAGATGCCTTGATAGATGAGTTGCCATGAAAAAGGAATGGTAGTAGAGAGAGGGAGATTGTAAACTAAAGAATAGATAGACAAGAGTTGATAGAAAAACTAGATTAATTTTGAAGGTTGATAGAGAGATGTGTCGTAGTCAAGGGTTTTGTTTTGTTAAGGTAAGAAATTCTAAAATTTTTTTATCACATCTCTTAATCATCCCCTAATAAGTAATATCAAACCCACTATTGGATGATTTTATCCCCTCTAGATGCTATTAATTCGGTTATAAGGAATGTGTCATCTCACTTATAAAAGACAATCAAATACAGGATGACACAAAATAAGTGATCCCATGCTATCATAGTCCATGAATTGAACGGACCCTAAGGAATTTAGTTGAGAACATCAAGATTTAGTTGCCACAAAAATCTCTACAAATTATTTCTACTTTGATGCTAATTTTGTTATATCCTGTATAAAGGATTTAGTGTTGATGAATGAAAAGAGATTTCTCCCTGTTTTCTTCTACTTATTCTTATAGTGATACCAATACCTAATTAAAAAAGACTAAAAGAATTTTTTTTTCTTCTTAGTGAAAGTCCTAGAAATAGAGAGAAAAATAATAGTAGTTCACCAATTACTTCTAAAGATTTTGTTCAACCAGCCATTCCACGTTTCGATGGTCACTATAATCATTAGAACATAATGATGGAGAGTTTGAGATCTAAAAAGTATTAACATGTTGTTGAATTTGGTGTCGTATTATCTCCTAATAGAGTGGCATCTATATGTGTACAATAATAAGAGTTGAAAGCATTGAAATTAAAAGATTTGAATGTAAAGAATTACTTATTTAAGGACATTAAACAGTCTATCTTGGTAACAATTCTTAGTAAAGAAACTTTCAAAAACACTTTGAATTCAATAAAAAATAAATATCAAGGTTTCTAAAGTGAAAATGCACAACTTCAAGTCTTGAGAAGAGATTTTGAAACTTTTCTAATGAAGTATGATGAATCAATTACCATTATTGTCCATGGACCATGGGAATAGTCAACAACATGTGATTCAATGGTGAGAAAATCGAAAATATTGCTATTAGTGAAAAAATATTGCACTTCTTGACACCGAAGTTTGATTATGTTGTTCTGCTAGATTCAAGAATCCAAAAGCATAGATGCACTCTTCCTTGACAAATTTCAAAGTTCTTTATTGGTCTATAAATAGAAGAGAAGATAAATTTCATCTATAGAGGAGCATGTTTTAAATGCTTCCATGTTTAATTATTCCTCATGTTCCAAAGGAAGAGAAAGAGAAAAAGGCAAAGGTAGAGATAGAAGAATAGGAAAGGGAGATCGAAGGTATAGGGATACCAACCAGTATCTCAAAATTGATGATGATCAAATGCAAGATAAAGGTAAAGGTTGGGGTTAGCAATTTGACAAATCTAATGTAAAATGTTTTAAATGTCATAAATTTAGTCATTTTTAATTTGAATGTTATACTTAATTATCTAGTAAAAAATAAAGAGAGAAAAATCAAATTTTGTAGAGAAAAGGAAAGTGGAAACTTTATTGATGGTAATTCATGTTGATCAGGAATTTCAGTCGAATGTATAGTATATTGATATAGGTTGTAGCAATCACATGTGCAAAAGTCATCTTCTTTGTCTTACTTAAATGAAGACTTTCATTCCATAGTAAGGTTTGGTGATTGTTCAATTATGGATGTAATGGAAAAAGGTAATATTAATATTAAAATTGAGAATGATTTTATGGAAACTATTTTCAATGTTTTTTATGTTTCTAACTTAAAAAGCAACTTGTTAAGTGCTGGTCAATTGTTAGAAAAGTATTATGTAATAACTACTTAGAAGGTTACTCATAAAATATATAATCCTTCTAGAGAGTTATTGCAGTTATTCAAATTGGTTTTAACAGGTTGTTTCCAATATGTATCTCAACCTTGCTTGATAGTTAAAGTAAAAAATTTGACATTTTTATTGTGGTTACATGAACTGTAGTGATTAAAAAGTCTTCAATAGAAAAACATGATGAGGGGTCTTCCTCTAATTGGCATTTCTCCCAAATTTGTAATGCATGTGTTGTTGACAACAACGTTGTGTTCAATTTGTTCAAGTAAAGTCTTGGAGAGTAAAGAAATTTTTGTAGTCAGTTCATTCTGACATTTGCAAACCAATAAAACTATATTCTAATAGAGGTAAAAAAATACTTTATCACCTTTATCGACGACTATCCTCAGAAAACATGGGTCTATTTTTTGCAAGAAAAATCTAAAATCTTTGTGTACTTGAGAGTTTTAAGTCACAAGTTGAAAATGAAGTAGGAATAATCATTAAAACTCTTCGTGTTTATTATAGAGAACTCACAATTACCTACACACCACAACAAAATTGTGTAATAGAGAAAAAATAGAACTATCTTACAAATAGCCAGAAGATTGCTAGCAAAAGAAAAAATTCCTATGAGTTTTTGGCTAGAAGAAGTGAATTAGAGTATCTATGTTTTGAATAGAAGTCTTACTTTTACTGTTCAAAACATGACACTTGAAAAATCTTTAAGTTGGTGCAGACTAGATGTATATTACGTCAACATTTTTGGTTGTATCACTAATGTACATGTTATAGATGAAAAAAGGAAGAAACTTGATGGTAAGTGCAAAAAATGTGTCTTCCTTAGGTTAAGTAAGGGATCCAAAAGATATAAATTATTTAATCCACTAATTAAGAAAATTGTGACTAGTAGAATCATTGTTTTTGATGAGAAGATAACTTGGAATTAAAATGATAGCACTCTACATTGGTCATTTTGACTATGAAGTTGGAAAAAAAAAGAGCAAGAATCTATATATCAACAAATTTCAGTGACCTCTATTCTTGAAAATTCATCATATAGAGTCTTAACAATTGTTTAAACTTCACAACGGGAGTAGAAACTTTTGATGAAATAGTCGATATTTATCATGTTCAGAAGATCCCAACACAAATGATGGAATATGTGGTAATAGGAATAGATCAAATCATTTTTACATTGTAATCCTATAACATTTGAAACTGCTGTTAAAGAGTCTAAATGGCAAAATGCATTGGAAATAATGCTTAGAAGTTAGTATATCTTCCAAAGGACATAAAATTATTGGTATAAAATGGATTTTCAAAACAACAGTAAAGGAGAATGGTAAAATTGACAAGTACAAGATGTGATTGGTGGATACAAAATACAAGCAATAATATTGAATCGAGTACAAAAATTTTTTTACTCTGATTGCAAGATATGATCAATTTCCAAATAGATGTCACATCAGCATTCTTGCATGGAAATTTAAAAGAACAGGTATTTATTGATCAACCTCTTAGTTATATTAAAGTTGAAAATGAGTATAAAGTGTATAAACTAAAAAAGCTCTTTATAAATTGAAAAAATCCCACCAACTTGGTATAGTCACATTCAAAATTATTTTTTGAAAGAAGACTTTCATAAATGTCTATATGAGCATACACATTTTTTTTTAAAATTAGAGATGAAAAAAATGCTCAATGTCTACTTGTATGTCGATGATTTTATATTTGTTGGAAATAATAGTGTCATGTTTGATGAGTTCAAGAAGTCTACAATGATTGAATTTAAAATGTTTGATCTCGTTTCAATACATTATTTGCTTGACATAGAAGTAATTAAGTTCACTGATGGAATTTCTGTTTGTAAAAAGAAAAATGTTTGAGAAATTTGGATAAGTTCTAGTGAAGGATTGCAATCCTAAAAGCATTCTAATTGAATTTCGTTTGAAATTAAATAAAGACCCTAAAAGAAAAAAGGTCAATAGCACACTTTACGAGCAAATTGTGAGCAGTTTGATGTACTTAATTGCAACAAGACTCGTCTTGATGCTATGAGTCTAATAAGTACATATATAGAGAAACCTACCGAGTGCATCTTTTAACTACCAAGAGAATCTTTCGTTACTTGCAAGAAACTAAAGATTATGGTCTATTTTTCAAGAAAAATATAAAGTTAGATTTGTTTGGATTTACTAACGATGATTATGCAGGAGATCAAGATGATAGAAAGAGTACTACATGTTATATTTTCATGATGGCATAAAAGCTGTTTCTGGGTCATCCAAAAAGTAACAATTCGTCATATTATCTACTACAGAAGTTGAATTTATTACTTGAATAGGTTTTGCTTGTTAAGCTGTCTAGTTGTGAAAATTTTTGAAGTTACAATTCAAACAAATTGGGCCTGCTAAAATTTTTTTGCAACAATTTAACCATCAACCTCTTCAGAAATTCCATGCTACACGGAAGGAGCAAGCATATTGATGTCAAATATTATTTTTTGAGGGATCTCAATAATGAAGGGATTACTGATGTGAAGTATTGTAAAAGTGGATTACAATTGGCAGATATGTTCACCAAGCACATAGAATTTCATCCTTGTCATAATATGAGAAGATTGATCAGTGTTTGCACTTTGAAGGATCTAGTTTAAAGCATTTGCAAAGAGTAAACTAAATTACGTTTTAGTTTAAGGAAGGGATATTTTGTTTCTTTTGTCCTAGTCTTTAGAGATTTGATTATTCACTTAGTCAAATGATCCTAGTTTTAAGGAATTTAATTGAGAAGATCAATGTTTAGTTGCTATAAAAAATCTTTACATTTTTTTTTGGCTAACTCGTAGACGGGGACGGACGCCACCGTAAATTTTATTCATGTAACAAAATCAAACATCGCTCATGCACATACATAAGGTTTCAGAGAGTTCTGACCCTTCTAAACGAAGGCATTCCTAATTGATCCAGCCTAACTGCCCTCCAAGCCAATTGGGGCACCGAAGATAGGGTGTCGTAGATTCAAATATAATCCTGAGGATGAGAGACTCCCTCATTTGATAATGCATCAGCAACTTTGTTCGCTTCCCTAAAACAATGGGAGATAGTAAAAGCTCCTGAACCCATATCTGTCAGACTTCTCTCCGAATATGCCAAGGACAATCCAAACGCTGCTGCAATATTCCCACTAGAACTAACGAATCAGATTGGACACAAACTTGGCTAAAACCTTGCTGCGAACACAACTGAAGACCAAGCAAAATAGCCAAAACCTCTGCCCTTAGACTAGAAGTCTCGCCTAGATATGCTAAGAACATATAAAACATCCTTCCACTGTAGTCACATAACACTCGCCTACCACCACACACTCCCAGATTCCCCTTGGAGCACCCATCTGTATTAAGTGCCAATAGAACTTCTAAACTTACTTTCCAAGAAACCATTTTGTAGTCAAACACTCTAGAAGATTGAGAAATTGAGTGAAGTTTTGCCCTTCTGTAACCATTTTGAAGTGAATCTCCACAGTTGTTTTAACATCCTGGAAGATAGTTTTGCAAATAATTTCGCTACGGAGTGTATTCCCCTCAAATATTGCTTTAAATCTACTTCTTTCCATTCTATATGCAGAAAACCACCAATCACCTAATTGAACCCGTATAGTGGAGGCTGAAAACATTATTCTACATCTACTAGCAAAATAGGTCCATACCTCCGTTGCCACTTGACCCTCGGAGAACACATGTTCTATAGTCTCTCCCGCTGATGTAGAACATCAAAAACATTTGGAAGGCAGGTAAATTCCAAACTTTCCCAATACATCATCAAAAAGCAACCTCCCCATCAACAATCTCAGCATAAAAAATGATACCTTCAATGGGATATTGGGGTTCCAAATATTGAAATAAACAAAAGAAGTGTTACGAGCCTGTCTGACCTCGTTGAATGCTAATGATAACGAAAACCTCCTAGACTTGGCAGGCATCCCAACGACCTCGTCTGTAGCCCTACCATCTGGAGCTGGCTGTTGTAGAATAACTGGAACGAGCTTCGGTGGCAACGCCCTAGTCAACATCTGTAAATCCCACCTTCCATTAGCTAAAAAATCCTTGAACGACAAAGCTGGGACATTGGCCAGCTTGAGAAATAATACTCCATTCCCAACCCAATTATCGTACCAAAAATTACACGACCCCTCATGCACCAACCACTTCATGAAAAGTTTGACTTACTGACTAACATTTACCATGCACTTCCAAGTCGCTAAGCTCAAGGGAGAAATATTCACATGGCACAGATGTATGCCCATGCAGTATTTTGCTCACATAAAAGCCGACCAAAGGGATGATCCCTTTCAAAATGTCCTCCATAACTTACAAGAGAATGATGTGTACACATCTCTCAACTTCCGAAATCCTACTCGCCCCCTCTTCAATTGGGTAACACAAATGGGACCAATGTATCCAGTGGTACTTGGCAACATCATCTGAGATTCCCCATAAAATATTTGAGCATAATTTTTCTATAGCTCTAAACATCGAAGACGGCATAACTGTAGCAGATAATAAATGAAGAGGAATAGAGGAAAGAACATACTTAATCAACACCACCCTCCCTCTAGGTGACAGGAACTTCGACTTCCAAGATAAAATTTTCCCAAGCACGGCCTGCCCTACCTGCTCATAAAAAACCGCTTTACTCCTACCAATATACAAAGGAAACCCTAGATACCAAACAGGAAACTGTTGCCTTGTGTGACGCCCCGAAAGAATAAGAGTGAGAACCCGGAAATTTTCTAATTTTCTAGGGTTTATTTTTTTATCGCCCCGCCTTTTCTACATTTTCTTGATTAGAAAAATTCCCCAGATAAAGTTTATGAGCAAAGATAGTTTTAAAATGATTTTTCTAGTATCGGTTAGTTTTTGAGAAATTAAGAGCGTATTTTGAACGTGGGACCCGCAAGTGCTGTAAATGCATTATATTTTTGACAACTTGTTGGAATTTTGTATTAAGTGATATTATTTTACAAAGTGTTAAGATATTTGTATTGGAGAGACAAAAAGATAAGTTTTAAACCTAAAGGGTGACAAGTGTCACCTTCCTATTCAACCTTGACTTTGACCATTATTTCTTACCTTTACTAATACTCAATTTTGACCCAAAAAGCACCTAAATTTCTGCAAGCTTGGCCGAACCTCTTGGAGCACAAATACAAGAAGAAAGCCTTCAACTCCAACTCCATTTCTTGCTCAATCTTGTGAATCAACCGTTAAACTTTCAAATTCCTCCACAAAAGTCACTTGTTTAGGAAGATTGAAGGTAGTGGTGGAGTGATTAGAGAAGGCAAAGGACTAAGCCATCAACTTTCTTGATATTTCAAGGTTCATGTCTAGCAATCCTTTCTTTGTTCTTGATTATACTAAATTAGTGACTTGTGATGGCTAAAGAGATGGTTTGATGGATTATATCTTGGTTTTGGTTGAATTGGTGAAGTTTTATAATTATTGGGGATTTTTCTGTTTTCATATGGATATGATTGTGTGGTTATCTATGATGATTGGAAATGGTATATAATGACTCTAGGAGGTGGAAAAAGTGATTAATTACAATCAATTTCTGTTTTGGAAGGAAAAGTGGAAAACTAGGTTTCAATGTTCTTCATTCTGTCCGAATTTTTAGGTCCTATATAGAGGCCGAATTGGCCTTTGCTTAAAACATCAAAGTTGTAGGAAATGACATTTTAGAGGTGCCTACAAAATTTCAGGTCAATCGGAGTAGTGTGGAATGAGAAAAGTTGAAATTACTAATGCTGTTCTGGTTTTACCCGAAATTGAGAAGTGCGTCTGTAATGGGTTATTTTGGTTGAGAATTCTTCCAAATTGGTTGTTGAGGTCTTCTGATGAAATTTAGCCCTGTTTCTTAGATTTCATCTGGTTTCGGAATTTCTGGATTTGGACTTGGAGAGCCTGAGTTATGATGTTTCCTCTGGAATGCGTTCTGTGAATCTGTTTTTGTGATTCTGGTATAGTTTCTTGCATTTTTGACCTGGTTACACTCGAAACTGGGTTGAGTGACCTTCTGAAATATTGTACCCCTATCTCTTAGCTTCGAAACGGTGGGTCTTGTACCTTCATCCGACCATCGTAGTACCTTTGGTTCCATTACCGTAAAATGACGTCAAAACTATTTTTCTGGTTTTGAGCTTAACTTTCATTTCCGGACTTTTCCCTAGCTTGACTTGTACTAGTACTACTTGGAGCTTGCTGAATGCCTATTGGATGAACTTGTTGTTGTGTGTGTACCTTTGGGACTGGATGAGGAAATAATGAAGCCATGATGGCTGGAAAAGTTAGCAAATTCAGGGGAAGTGCTGTCCGAACTTTGAAGGGATTTGTTTGCATTGAGTTTGTGATCTAAGACTTGGATTTGAGCAAGGCAATGATATTTGATGGATGATTTCTGAGTCATGGAGGTGAGTGACCCTAAACTATTTCCAAAGTACTTGTGAAATGTTTCTTGCATTATGTACTCGATTGCATATCATGCGTGCTTGCATGTGAATTCATGACATGTTTTGGCTTGAAATGAGTACTTGGGGAGTCTTGTGCTGAACACCAACGTCTCCTCCGTTTGTTTATGTTCATGTTCATCTGGAGCTCAAAAAGGGGCTCCCTCTTAATGTTAATGTTAATGTTAAATGATCTATTTGAGCGTTGGGTGTTCAAGTGCTATGATTTCCCTGGCTCACGAGAGCACTAAACGAACATTTGATCTCTGAATCATGACATCATCGAAATGATCGAAATGCAACATTGTGAAATATATTTGTTTAATGATTTTACTGGTTACTCGCTGAGCTTCTAGCTCACCCCAAAAATATTTTATTCCCCTCCACAGGGCTCAAGGCGAAGGAAGGACTTGTAGTATTTGTGCACGTGATTGGATGGCCTATGTTTTGTACAATTTGGATTTGGAAATCATTTTATGTACAGTTGAGAATTATTTCCGCTTTGCTTTTGACATGTAAATTTTGGAGAATTTGATGTAATATTTGAGTTTTATCTTGTAATCTGTTTGAGGAATGTAGTGAACGACTGAGTCCCGGCGAGAGCTGGGCAGGCGGCCCGCCGAACCCTCTGGTTCGCCTTAGGGGGAGGTGGGGCCGTCACACCTTGGGAACTTAGTAATCCTTTCAATCACTCGTCTTCGAGCCACAGACATAGATAGGTGAACCAAATACTCACTCTTCTGCGCATTCACCAGCTATCTAGATACTTTTTGATATAACTCCAACACGTGCATAATGCTCCTTAGTGAGTTAGAAGAGCCATTCGCAAATATAATCACATCATCTGTAAAAACCAGATGAGTTATAGTCGCACATCCATTCGGGACTTTGAAACCCAGGAAACTAGGGCGTGACGCCAGCTCATTTAGACCTCTCGAAAGAACCTCTGCCCCAATAATAAATAATGTCGGTGATAACGGGTCACCCTGGCGAAGGCCTCAATTCGATTTAAAACAACCATAAGCTGCCCCATTAATGATGACCAAGAGCCACACATTCGACATCAGCCTCCATACCATGTTTATGAACCTCTCCCCACAGCCAAATCTCCTCAAGACACTGACAATGAAAAACCATGATACACGATCATAGGCCTTGGCCATAGCTAGTTTTAACGCAACATTCCCACCTCTGACCTTTTTGCCTATACCCCTCACAATTTCTTGGGCTAATAGATAATTTTCTGTTATATTATTGCCTTTAACAAACCCTGTCTGCTGTGGAGATATGATTTTTGACAATAGTCTAGCCACCCTATTTGTCAGGATTCTAGACAGTACCTTGTTAAAAAATTTGCACAAACTAGTAGGCCGAAACTGCGAGAAATCATAAGGATTCTGACTTTTGGGAATTAAAACTATAGAGGTCGATGTAATAAAGCGTGGCAATTTAGCCCCACAGAAAAAACTAATCACAGCTGTGACGCCCCCACTTCTCCCAAGGGCGAACCCAAGGGTATCAGCGGAACGGCTGCCCAACTCTCGCCAGAACTCGGTACTAATTCAATTTAAACTCAATAATAACCAATCGATACTAAAAATCGAAGAGATAAAGAAAGGTCAATTCCTTAATAACCGTTCAAGTCTTACATCATAATCTACCCAATTACTTTACATTCCCAAAATATACAGCTTCCAAAATCAAATTCTAAACAAATACATTCACAATTCTAATCAAATGAAGCATCAAGTAAGCTTCTCCAGAATTCCTCCAATTTCAACTCCTATTAAGGAAAACAAATCTAACGGGGTGAGCGGATGCTCGTGAGGCCAAAAAAGCATGCAAGACAAGTAATTCAATAGCAATAGCACTTACACAATAGTGAAAACTATAGCATTCAAGAAATTCATAATTTATAATAAACCCCCTTGAGTAGGATGTAGGAGCTCACAGGAGCTAAATCTTTGCTTACTTTGCCCAAGTTCAATTCAATACCTTATCGTGACGACACCCCGTCACCCGGATAGATAATTAAATTCATAGCACTTTACGTATTCCATTTATGTTTCTGAGACGACTCGAGAGGCACCTCCCACCCAAATCGATGTGGTACTTACTATTGCTCAATTTATAGGTCTGAGACGATTCAAGAGGTACCTCCCACCAAATCGGTGTGGTACTTGCTATCGTTCAGAGGTCGATGAGACACCGCTCCAATCGACTTAGAATGCTTAATGGTTCTGAGACGATTCGAGAGGTACCTCCCACCAGAATCGGTGTGGTACTTGCTATCGTTAAGAGGTTTAGGGTACTGAGACGACTCGAGAGGTACCTCCCACCCGAATCAGTATGGTACTTACAATCGTTTAGTGGTCAATGAAGCATCGCTCCAATCGACTTAGCATGGTTTTGTGGCGACCCCACTTCCCCCTAAGGCGAACCAGAGGGTTGGCGGGCCGTCTGCCCAGCTCTCGCCAGGACTCACGCAAGCACACTAACCCAAAATCTTTCGAAGATTAACCCAAGCTATTACAATAGCGATTTTCCAAAATAAATCAACTGCTAACACCACATTAACTTCAAAGATAACAGCATCCGAAGTTAGCCAATCGGCGGCTCCTAAACACCTCACGCGTTACATTCAAGAGAAAAAGTCTAACAGTTTCCAAAACATATAAATTCATACAAACCGAATATATACACATACAAGCCAAATGTCATAATCCGGGTTTACACTTTTCCAGCTTCAAGTGGCAATCCAAAATAAAAAGTACATTATCCAAGTTAACGCATTACAGCCCACAAAAGTAGTCATAGTATTCAAGTACACCCCAAAAGAGAAACATGAGTAAGTTTCAAAGCTTTCAATTTCCAGAACCTGTAAGGAAAACAAATAAACGTGGGGTGAGCTAAAGCTCAGTGGTGCCCCAAAACATGCAGTCACGTAAATCAAACAGCGAGTAATAGCTTAACCAAATTGGACATTTAGGAAAGCGTATAACAGCACAAGGTAGGATACAGGGGCTCTCAGGAGCCATTTTCCTCGCTTGATCACCATTCATCGTAGTTGACCCTCCGTCAACTCTCACTACTTATAGTCCGTGTAGATCCACTCATTTTAATCCTAACCCGTCACCGTACGTACCCCTGTCCCGGGCCCGAACACCGACTAAGGAAGCAGTATGCTCGAGACATACCCTTAGAAAATTGGTCGAGGGATTCACCCAACGACGTTATTACAGTTAGATTCATGCGTCGAGGGATTCACCCAACGACGTTACTGCAGTTAGATTCATGCGTCGAGGGATTCACCCAACGACGTTATTGCAGTTAGATTCATGCGTCGAGGGATTCACCCAACGACGTAACTACGTTTAGATTCATAAAAAAAAAATGATTCACGCAAGTCACCACTCGAAAGGCTAGTGCGATAAAGTACACACTGCTCACTTCGATGGATCAGAAACCACTTTTGCAAGTACCACATTTCCAAGTCAAGAAAGCACTTTAAATCACGTAGGAATAGAACAAGCAGGGACACTCACCAAGAGTGAAGTTACTGATCAAGCTGGGAATCAAAGTCTGCGTCCTCGCTAAACCCTAAAATACCAAATTTTAAAACTATAAGTTGGCTATACTAGTTCTAGGATTATGTAGGAAAATTATTTGCAGTATAACTAGTTTATTTGTTTGTAATAAGTCACAAACCATGTAGTAGTAAAACTAGTAAAATACTTTGTAAAGTTTCTGTAATATCCCTTTTCTTGTAAAAGTGTTACTAAAACTAGTTTTTACGTGAAATAATGTTTCTTGCCGAACAAGTTTTCTACACTTTTAGCTAAAGTCACTAAAATCTCATATTTTAGAAATTTCCTCTAGAAAACTAGTCAAGGACAAATTTTTAACGAAAGAAAAGGAATTAATGCGAGACTTGAGTTTTTGAACCAGGTGAAATCATTTCCTAAAAGTAGTAAGGCTAATTTAAGCTTAAGTAGAAAACGTCGAGTCGGCAAGGTTTAGAAAATCCTCACACCAGAATTTCTAACTTAAACGTACAATACTAAGTTTTATCGATTAATGCTAAGCACAAAAGTTTTTAAATAGATTGCTTAAGCCTTCGCGAATTCGCAGGGTTGAAACGAATTCACAAATTCAATCTCATCTCGAAATCTCATTGTGGTTCAAATTTTTGCCAGCAAATCAAAATCACATTTTAATAGAAAATCCCTAGGGCTTCGTCAATCATTAGCCCTAGGCTTTCAATAGATTCACTTCTGATCAAGATGGAATAAATGACCAAGGCTTCGTCAATCATTAGCTCTTGGTTTTGGCAATTTCATATCACCTCACAATTGAAGAAAAATAAATATAAAGACTTCAAGTAATTCTAGCAATTGATTTCATCACGCTTTATCACTTGTATAAAATCATTCAAATGGCCAAGGGCTTCATCAATCATTAGCTCTTAGCATCCAACAATTATTTCTCACAGCAATTAAAGCTAGCCTTTCAAGCGTTTAAAATCACTAACCGGTATATGGACGTAAGGCAGGATTGGTGACAATATTTTCATCCAAGACCTCAACAAAATCTCATTGCACATAATCGAATGCAGATTAAACATTTCACCAAAGTTATTTTCCAAAATTTTCCATTCCAATACCGATCACTTTATCACAATATTACAGTCATAGTAAAATCAAGTTGTCACTCCAAACTATACAAGTAAGACTCTCTTAATGTAGCTTCAAGTGAAATCAATGAACATGAAATATTTTACAGCTCAAAACAGCATTTTTAGAACTAAAATTCGCCACAAGAAATCTGGAAAATTCCTTTACTATCTCTATCAACTCGCTTGAAAATTTTCTAGGTCTACACTTCAACATTTTTGATCAATTCAAACCACAATTCAAATGTTTCACATCAACATATCTTATAGAACTTTAAAACAACATATTCCAGGCATTTCCAACCATTATGCTTCAAAGAAAAATTTCAAAACCAAGCTGAGATTCCAACTCAACCTTCGGTTATCACAAAAGAAATTCCAGCATTTATATATATCAACATTTTTGGTTCAATCTTTCAATATATCAAATATTTCATCGCTAAACAACTTACACAACTTAAAATTTACATCTCTTATGTATTTCTAAACCATTATGTTCCAAGGGAAAAATAAAATAAATTTCCAGAAACCAATTAAAATTTCCAAAGACAAACTGAAAATTCTGGTTCATACCTCTCGGCTATCAATACTTTTCCAGCACTTAGGGTTTTATAAATCCAACTTTTCCTTGGCTAAAACATGGTTTTAGATTCTCAAATTCGTCATGTGAACCTTTGGCTAGCTAATTAACATTTCTGGTTCAAAATCGAATTCGAGTAACAACTACAAACATCCCAAAAATCCAGAAATTTGTCCAGCTAGTCACGGATGAGCATGCATGAAGAAATTTTCTGTTTTCATTTTATTTTCTTGGTTAGCCGAGCTACTTAGCCTCATGCAAGACTTAATTACCTTATTATTAGTGAGGTAATCACATTCACCAGTTCAAATTGTTACCAAATAAACAGATTAGTGCTGCCTTTTCATTTCAGCTACTCGGCAGTCCATTTCTTTCCAAATCAAGGTTTCTTATGCTTCTAATTTAATCATCCAATATGCACAAATCAACATGCAAAGCCACCTAAAGAGTTTACTTATCATATCCAGTTCAAAACAGGTTCGGTCAGCAGCTATAAACACCCACAAATCCAGAAATTCCTACAACTATTCTCGGATGATCTTGCATGCAGCAGGTTTTCTTGTTCATCTTTATTTTTCTGAGTTAAACCCGTTAATTAGCTACATGCAGAGCTTAATCATCTTGAAATTTACTAGTTAATCATGGTTAGAGGCTCAAAACAGAAAAATTAAACCAAATGAAGCGACATTAAACCAGTCAGATTCTCGGCAGAAACTTTTACTTCCAAAACAGATTTTTCCACAACTTTGATTTCATCATCTGACTGCACAAACAACACATGCAAGCTCAGATACAGCTTCATCTACCAGCAAATAGCTATTTTAAGACTCGAATTTACCTCAGCTAGGAACTCAGCTCATGCACAAGAAAGCTATGAAGTTTTTCTCTCACAGCTCGCGCACACTATTTGGTCCTGGTTTTTGGTTTGCAGCTGGAATGGTGTTGCGATGAAGATGGTTGCAGCTGGTGGAGGTTGAAAAGAAAACGGAGGAGACTCACGCACGACCTCTCCCTTTCTTCCTTCAACTCACGGTCAGAACCAGAAAATTTGTTTTGCAGCTCGCGGATTCCCCTCTCTCGGTTTGTAGAGTGCGGCTTTCTCTCACTTCCTCCCTTCGTCGATGGTAACAAGGCAGAGTAGGAGTGCAGTGGTGGTTTGTAATATAGTAATGAAGAGGAAGAGAGATGGTGCCGCTGTTTTGAGGAGGAGGTTGAGTGTTGGAGTGGAACAAAGAATGGTGTTCGGCAGAAATGGAAGTGTTGGCTCTTTGGTGATTGGCCGAATGGGGTGGTGATTAATCATGCGGTCCGAAAATGTGTTTGTATTGCATGGAAATTTTGAGATTGTATGGAGGGCATTTTAGTCTTTTCACACCTCTTCCTAATATCCACTTGAGTTCCTTAATTCTATCTTAACTCCAAAATTTATCCCGAATATAAATTAAGCTTCTAATAATACACTAATCTTGCAAGACTTCAATTATCGTAATATCTACGTCCCACGCGTATTTAGTATACTTGTATTATTTTTATCTAAAATTTATCGACTTTGTCTTAACGTGAAAGTTTCTATTAACATTTAATCGTTATTAACGATTTAAGTTTAGCTATCGGGATTTAAAGAAATTAATTGTCAAGTCAATGAAATAATTTTACCTTCGAAGTATTAATTTTAGCATAACAAAACTAAGAAATTGAATGGTTTAGCACAATTATTTTATTTTGCACACAAAATTTATTTCTACGCACTTATTTAAAAACAATTAGATTTAATGCTAAAATTTATTAAGGAATTACAAATGCAAAATGAAATATGCACTGATATTTATATATACATTTTCAGGGTTCTCACAGGTTTAGGGTACTGAGACGACTCGAGAGGTACCTACCACTAAATTGGTGTGGTACTTACAATCGTTTAGTGGTCGATGAGACATCGCTCCAATCGACTTATGCAGCCATAGCATAATTAATCATTTCATTCAATCATTCAATACATTCAATCATTCATTTCATTTCAATCAAGTCATTCACGATTCATTCATTTCATTTCAATCAAGTCATTCATGATTCAGTCATTTCAATTCAATCAAGTCATTCATAATTCATTCAAATGAGACCGAGTGTGGTAAGGTACACACTCGACTCAGTATTTTCAAAATCTCCAATCACTAATAACAATTAAGCACATATCAAGTTTACATACACTTGACACTCACCAAGTAATCCAAGAAGCAAGCACAAACGATTGTTTAGGCTTTTTTCGTGAGACCCTCTTGAAGGTCCTCTTGAGTGCCTGAGCAATTAATAATGAACTATTACACACTATCGTTTAAACCCCTAATTATTGAGGAAGATTGCACTCATGTACAATCTAAGAAGATGTCATGAAAATGAGCCTTAATTACTCGTGAATCGAGACTCAAAAGTGGGGTTTTAAATAATACAAGGAAATCTAATTTTCATCTTTGAAATCAAGTGTAAAATGGTCAAACGATATCGAAGGAAAATGGAGAGTTCGAAAACCTCAATTTCCTTTAAGTTTGGAAAAATTCAGATTTGACCAGCAATCTTTGGAAAATTGTATCTCCCTCACTGTAAGTCCAAAATTGGAAAACTTGATACCGTTGGAAACGACTTCCAAAGTACTACAAGTTCTTAGAAGACAGTTTTCCATGATTCCAAATGGATGACATTCAAAATTCGGCTCAAAGTTGCTGTTTTGGACTACTAAGACAGTTTCGGGGTTGGTTTTTGGCCAAATTTTGAAATTCGGCAAAATTCACAGAATGTGAACTAGCCTCTGAAATTCGGAACTCAATTAGAGTTACAATCAAGGTTTAAAACACAACAATCAGAACAAGAATCGGAGTTTTGAGCACCAAGATATAACAGCTCAAAGTTGCTGAAATTTTCTCACTGAATAAGGAATTTCCAGATTTGGAACGTAAACTTTGGGACTTTAGTTGGGCATCAAAATGGACTAGGAATGGCACCAAATTTGGCATGAATATATTACCATATAATGGCTATTCCTCTGTCAAATTTCATACAAAAATTCATACGGGAAGTCAGTTAACAAAACCATTAAAGTTTCCAAATTTCCAAGGCAAAGCTGCCTTGTACCTCCATTTTCCTTTTCTCAAACATTTGGCCAATGAAAACTCAAACATGGTTCATTGATGAAGAAAAGATCCAATAAACATCCAAGATATATTTGATAGGTGATTAACACCAAGAATTTCGAAATAACAAGTCCCAAATCAAGATTAGCCATAATTCAGCCCAGAATTAGGGTTTTCTTTCACAAAGACAGTTTTGTAATTTGGCCATAACTCACTCAATTCAACTTGAAAATGAGTGTAGTTTGTGGTGTTGGAAACTAAATTCATAAGACTACAATTTCTCAGAAGAAATCGTTTTAAAATTCTATCGACAACTTGCTCATATTCGAGCATCAAGTCGCAGCTCATAACAGATTTTCCAACACAGAGGAGAAACAGGACAGGTAACTTTGAAAGGCTGGTACGGTTCACTCAAGTGGAATCAGGGGATTCATTTTATACTGTTGGAAAATGGGAAGTGTCTAGTTTCTAATGCCACAAATGGCACTCGATTTTGACATCGGAGCAAAGAGTTATGGTCGATACAAAATTGCTGCCAGAGCAACATCTGGACACGTTTTCAGTTAGGAAGAAATTTCGAAATCTCAACTTTTTGGCCAACTAAATCAAGTGATTTTTGGTGGAAACTTTCCACACAACCTATACAACATGTCTACATCAAAATCAAGTCAATTGGACCACAAAAAAGTGCACCAACAGGTGCGGCAAAACAGGGACAGAACCGGCACTTTTTCTTCCTTTTGTTTCCTTTGAGTTTCTTTCCACTTTTCAACTTATAATCACTAGTTTAAGCACTAATTCAACATAAACAATACCCAAACTCATCACATCAGTTCATCAAGTCCATTGTGGGATTTCATAGAGCCCACTCACAAGATTTACAACAATCTAGAGGTACCCACATGAAGCTACAAGCTTCCAAGTGCAATATAGCTTACATAAACTAAGATTCAAGGGGTTGATCGCCATTTACCTCCTTCGATGATCAAACAAGAAATTTTTGGTCCTTTGAAACTTAAGAAAACCGTGAGATGAAGCTCCCTTCCTAGCTCGAGGTGATCTCCAAGTTATTTGCAAAGTGTGGTGTGAATTTGAGGTGATTTGGGCAAGAGATGGTGCAAGATGATGAAGAACTTTGGTCTCTTCCTCCTATGGCGATACACGGCTATTATGAGAGAAAAAGAGGGAGTGTTTTGCTGATAATGAAGCTTCCTTGAGAAGCTTAAAGTGTGTGGCCAAAAGTGCTCAAAAGTCAATTAGGAATAGTACGGGTACGCGCGCGCTTCGTGCTTGATTCCTCTCGAGTTTGTTTCACTTGTGCACTAAACCTCTAATGCACTTCCATTCATACTATTATTATTCACCCTTAATAATCCAATAATAAGAGTCTAAAGCCCCTCAATTTATTGCGCACGCGAAAACGCGTACTTCCGATTTATGCGCGATAGAGTGGAATTTCGAAGAAATTCTTATAACGATAGTATCACTAACTAATACTTGAGTACTTAAACATAAAAATAACTATTTTAAGACTAATGTATGAGTCTTCAATCTCCAAGGTCACTGTACTCTCAAATCGGTTATTGCCTCCAAACACGTATTCACTAAATCTCACTAAACGAGCTTCCGAAAATTAAATTTATTAACTGAACATTTTAAAAATATTTGCAAGTCATAGTTCCATGTAAATGGTTCAAAAGGGTTGAAATAAATTATTCGGAGGAAACAGGTGGATAAATATTTAAATAAGCCAATAATATTCGATAATAATAAGAAAATTTTCGGGTCCTCACATCCTCCCCTCCTTAAAAGAATTTCGTCCACGAAATTCACACTTAAGATAATATCATATCCCTTATTTGTCAGGTCCACTAGATCTGCCAAAATTCACAGCTTCTATACTTTGCATTAACAATTAAACACTGATTTCCCCATAGGAGTCCTAACCTCCAAGTTATAGGGCAACAATCACATTTTACTTGTACCACTCATGAAACTAGGGTTTTCACAAGAATAATCGACTCCAGAGTCAATTAAAAGTCTAGTTAAATGATTCAATCTGGTAGTTCGAAACTCGAATAGGAAGATATATTTTCAATAAAAAGCTAAATTTTCCAAAATCTTCGGACTCAATTTGTCCAAAACCATTTACTGGCATTCGATCTCCAAAGTTAACAATTTTTGAAATAACCTGGTTTCTGTTGTCCCAAATGACCAATCAAATTCTTGTTCAAATCAAGTCAATCATAATATGCGAGAAAAAAAAATTGAGGGTTTTAATGTGTTTTGGATATGCATGTGGCAAAATGCGATTCCAAATTTCAAAATTAGAGCTAAAAGATACAAACCTTTCTTCATGGTTCGAAACCAAGTTTTCTTAGTAAGAAACTTCGGGTAATGTTTTTGCCACCGTCATTAATATATATTTCAAATTCCTCAAATACATCTAAGAAGATTAATCATGCGACTCAATGCATGGGTATTAAAGCACGCATGTGAGAACCCGTAAATTTTCTCATTTTCTAGGTTTTATTCTATTTAAGTGCATGCTTTTCTGCATTTTCTTTATTAGGAAAATTATCTAGATAATTTTTATGAGTAAATATAGTTTTTAAATTATTTTTCTAGTATCGGTTAGTCTTTGAGAAATTAAGAGCGTATACTGGATGTGGGACCCGCTAGTGCGGAAAGATCGGTAAAATTCGGCCAGTTAGGTTAAGTTTTGTATACCAGGTTTATTTTACCAGGTGTTAAGAGATAATTAGAGGTTCCCAAATGGATTAGTGTGGGAGAGACAAAAGGATAGCTTTGCATTTAATGAGAGTGACAAGTGTCACTTGGTGAGTTGATCTTGATTTTGACCACTATTCACCACTTTACCAATTAAACAAAAATTGACCAAGAAAGCTTCATTTTCTTCACTCCTTTGGCCGGCCTCTCAAGAAGAAAAGAAAGGGAAAAGCTCTCAACTTTCTTGCCTCAATCTTGCTCAACCTAGCAAATCAACCGTTTAAACTTCCAATTTCTCCATAAAAACCTTTAGTTGAGTAGTAGTGGGGTTGATTGTGAAGTGGTTTGGAAGCAAGAGGTGTTAAGTTGGTTCCTTTCTTGAGTTGCAAGGTGAGTAATTAAGGAACCTCTCTTTTGTTCTTAGTAATGTTAAATTAGTGGCTTGTGTGAGTAAAAGAGATGGTTTTAAGTGTTATTTCATGACTTGTGGTTGAGATTGGTGAATTTTATATTTATTCTTGATTTTTTCTATTTTTATATGTTTAGTATTGTGTGGCCATGGATGATGGCTTGGGATAGTCTAGAATGAAGCCATAGTGCGCAAATTGTAGCTAATTGCGAAAAATTTCCACTTTGTGCGGAAAATTCCAGATTAGGGTTTCAATTAACCCCATTCTGCCCGGTACTGTTTGGATAGGAAGAAGGCCGAATTAGCCTTGGGTTAAAACATGAAAGTTGTAGGAAATAATCTTTTATAGTTTCCTGTATAATTTCAGCCCAATCTGAGCTCGGTATCCTGAGAAAAGACAGAAATACCCGGACTGCTGTAGGTAGAGTTCGGTGAACAGGGTTGACATTTCACCCGATCTGGCTGTCTGTTTAGCTTGATGCGTACTGATTTAACCTTTGGTCAAAACACAAAAGTTGTAGTGCTGTGTCTTAGCTTTCCAATGCCCTTGGAAACGCCCCAATTGGACTTCGGTAGCCTGAGTTATGGTCATTTAACCAGAATGCGGTTAGCTAACCTGTTTGTGCGATTCTGGTTTGGTACATTGAAATTTTGACCTAGTTACACTGCAAACTGGACTGAATGACCTTTCTCTTAGGTTCGAAACGGTGTATATTGCACCTCAATCCGACAAGGGTAGCTTCAGTTGTGTTAATTCCGCTAAGCAACAGCAAATCTGCCTTTTGTTTTCCAATCTAAACTTCGTTTCCGCACATGTCCTAGTTTGATTTTTGCACTTATACGTTCCATTTGATTTTACTCTAGTAATATGTGGATTCGGTTTATGACTCGTATTCGAGTCTCATTGTGCTTGTTTGAATATTTTAGGGCGTGACGGTTATTCAAGACGCTCTTTGGGCGGAAGTGTATGAAATTTCATTTGCTTGCTTGGTGAGTGTACCACTCACTTGCTTGTTACTATGTGGCTTTGTTACACTTGAAATTGATGCCTTGAATGCTTATTTGCACCGTTGAAATTGGTTCAAGCGAGGGTGTATTTGATCACTTTCACCCTTTATGTCTTACGTATGACTGATTACTGTGTTACTTGAATGGTATATGAATATATTGGAATTGGTGTCGTTTGGACGAGTATATAATGGCCATTACTGTTATCACTGAGCTCAACCCCATTGGTGGTCAATTGAATCGAGTCGGCAAAGATTTGGTCGTGAAAATTAACGAGCCATGGGGATTGTTATATGGAATCTTCTAGTATGAGACTCTCGATTCCGGTATACTCGAGTATTACCAATTTTCCACTGTTTAGAATTCGGGCCCGGTAAGGGTATGTTGGGTGGAAGGAATGGAAGTAAAGTGGAGTCTACGGTATTGGTTACTCCTTAAGCATTGATGGAGGGTCAACGAGGCGAGATCAAGTACGGCAAGCGAGGGATAAGGGCTCTTGAGAGCCGCCCGTATCCTTTTACCATTGTTATTGATATGTGACTTTATTTAGCTTCCTTATTGAATGATTTGAGATTGATCGACTCCATGCATAATTGAACTTCCTTGCTTGAGTGAAAGTATCTCACTGGGCGTAAGCTCACCCTATTACTTTTGTTTTCCTTACAGGGGTTTGAAACTTTTGTGAGACTAGGACCTTTGGTTGCCGAGTTAAGCTTGAGTAAATACATTTTGAATAGCTCCTTATTGGGCAAAACCTTAAGTGCAATTTGATCCAACCTTTTCGTTTGAGTTGTAATTTGCAAACCGGACTTGTATAAACTTGTTGGATAACTTTTGTATGCTATTCTGACGTGTCCGGCACTGTTCATGTCGGTTCCGATTTTCGTTTCTTTTATTTTGTGATTTTGACTTGTTTGAGCGCGCTTTTATTTTCCTGGAATGTTTTAGATCGTGTTTAACTGCACCGTTAGTCCTGGCGAGAGTTGGGCAGGCAGTCCGCTAACCTCTTTGGTTCCTTAGGGGAAGGTGGGGCTGTCACAGGTGGTATCAGAGCCTAGGTTTGAATTGGCCTGGGCGTGTTAGAAATGCTCGACTTGAGGATTACTTTGATTGTGTCCCTTAAGATTATTTATGATTATTTACTCTTTTGGTGTAGGATGGACGGGCATAGTGGGCCTAGTGGTAGCCCTACTGGTGAGCGACCCCGTGGAGTGCTCCCGATGATTAAGTACCAGATTCGGCCAAGAGGGGCCGTCGTACGTTGGAGTCCGGCTAACCGCCTCCGACGTTGTGAGTGCCGTCACACTTACGCCTACCCTAACACCGTAGTGTTGGCTGTGGTAGAGGAACGAAAGGAGTTTGCGAAGGATAACGCTAGACTTGAGGCCGAAGTGAACCAACTAAGGGCAGCTAACGAGAAACAAGCCGAGCGAATCAAGGAGCTAGAGTACGACGTGATCGAAGGTCAAGATAGGGTGGACGACCTTTGCGCCCAACTTGGAGAGGCACGTGAGCGTATGACTAAGAGAGCTAGGAAAGTTAGGGTTCGAGCCGAGTCGATCTTGAACCTTTGCGACGATTTGCTCGAGGAGGAGAGTAACGAGGCTTCGTGTGCGGGGGGCGAGGATGGAGGTGAATCCACCCCGTCGGTGGGTCCACTTGCCCGACGACGGACTGAGCCGTTATTCTTAGGGTTTTGGATGGTTTTGACTATTGTGTATAGGATGGATAGGGAATGGTAGACCTGGGAAAGAACTTTAGCTAGCCATTTTTGTACGTTTGGACTAGCATGTATATACTACTGTTGATGATGCCGTTCCCTTGTGGATTGTCTTTGTTGTACTTGACTGACTGTTAATATGTGCCTTGTTTGACTTTGTTTTGGTGACTTTGCTTTGGAATGTGTATATGCTTTATTGTAAAAGCTTTTGGTTTCTTACGTACATGTATTGTTATTTTATTGTTCTAGTTACATTTGTCTAGATTGAATAGATTCTATGGAGGGCACCCGTAGTGGTCGGGGACGTGGGCGCGGGAGTAGGCAACCCACGTCGGACAGGGGCGTTGGGGACACTTCGTCTGGACCCAACCCTGAACCTAGGGTTGACCCTAACGTTCAAATAATTGCTTCCATGCAGCAAATGACTAATTTATTGGCCCAAGTAGTGCAGCAACAGGGTCAAAACTCTAATTCTAACCCTGAAAACCCTGGCAACCACGTGGAGAGCGAAGACAGAGCTCTCGAAAGATTCCAAAAGTTTGCTCCACCAAAGTTTATTGGGGGGCCCGATCCAGATATAGCCGAAAGGTGGCTAGAGAAAATGGTGGATATTTTTGCTGCCTTGCACTACACCGAAGAAAGATAGGTGACCTTTGCCGTCTTTCAACTAGAAGGGGCGGCCCGTTCCTGGTGGAACGTCATACGGTAGAAGTGGGAACGGGAGCAAACGCCCCGGACCTGGGTGAACTTCATACGAGAGTTCAACGCTAAATTCTTCCCTCCTCTAGTCCAGGAACGGAAGGAAGATGAGTTTATCCGATTTCGCCAAGGGGCCCAGTCTGTAGCAGAATACGAGAGTCAGTTCACCCGCCTATCCAAATTTGCCCCCGAGCTGAATATGACTGAGCAGCGGCGAATAAGGCGTTTTATCCAGGGCTTGAACGTAGAAATTCAGAAGGACCTCACGGTGGCCCAGATTAATGCTTTTAGCGAGGCCGTGGAGAAAGCCCAACGGGTGGAAAGCGCTAAGGTTCAAGTAAGAAACTTCCAGGCAAAGAAGCGAGACTTTCCTGGGAGCAGTTCCGGGCAGGGGGATAAGAGTGCCCCTCCGAAGTACGGATGGGGAGCCGGAGGTGGAAGGCAGTCGGGCGCAGGTAGATGGGCTCCGTCTAGGGGTGGCCCAGCTGGAAGAAGCCAGGGAGGAAGTTTCCAGCGAGGTTCGGGATCGGCGTCCCGTGGACCCTGTGGGTATTGCGGGAAGCCAAACCACACTGAGGACAACTGCTGGAAGAAGGAAGGAAAGTGTCTGCATTGCGGAAGCGCAGACCATCAGTTTGCCACCTGCCCAATCCTAAAACAAGATGGAAAGGGAAGTCAACCACCGCCAAAGACCAACGCTGGACCAGCTAAGGGAGACGGGACGAAACCCAAGGTGCCGGCTCGAGTGTACTCGCTAGAGCCACAGCAGGTTCCTGACTTTTCCGAGATCGTAGAAGGTACGATCCCTGTATTTCACCGATTTGCGAAGGTCTTAGTAGATCCCGATGCCACCCATTCCTTTGTTAACCCTAATTTCATGTGTGGTATTGATATCAAGCCTGCTAGTTTACCTTATGACCTAGAAGTTAGTACCCCCACCGGGGACCATTGTTTGATCACTAGCATGGTTTATAAGGATTGCGAGGTTTGGGTAGGAGAGAGAAAATTTCTGGGGGATTTGATCAGCCTGTCAATTAAGGGGTATGATATAATCTTGGGTATGGACTGGTTAGCCAGGTATAATGCTCAACTGGATTGTAAGAGAAAGGTAGTAGAATTCCGCATTCCTGGGGAAACTACCATAAGATTAGATATAAGGGGTAGGTTAGCCTCATCCACCTTGATCTCGGGTATTCGGGTTAGAAAATTATTAAATAGAGGGGCGCAAGGGTTTCTAGCCTTTCTAATCAATACCCCCACCAATAAACTAAAGGTAGAGGATGTGCATGTGGTGAAGGAATATCCGGACGTATTTTCGGATGAATTAGTGACCCTACCTCCGGAAAGAGAGATAGAATTCAAAATCGACCTGTTACCGGGAACGTCGCCCATCTCGAAAACCCCATATCGGATGGCCCCTGCGGAACTTAAGGAGCTGAAATTACAGTTACAAGCCCTTTTGGAGCGAGGGTTCATCCAAGAGAGTGGGTCTCCTTAGGGAGCCCCTGTACTGTTTGTGAAGAAGAAGGACGGGAGTCTGCGGATGTGTATAGACTTTCTGGGGCTAAACAATGTGACGATTAAAAATAAGTATCCACTGCCCCATATTGATGAGTTGTTCGACCAGTTGCAAGGAGCAGTGGTATTCTCGAAATTAGATCTTCGACAGGGGTATTACCAATTGTTGATTAGGAAAGAGGATATTCCGAAAACTGCTTTCAACTCAAGATATGGGCATTACGAATTCGCAGTTATGCCCTTTGGATTAACCAAGCCCCTGCCGCCTTCATGGATCTAATGCATCGGGTTTTTAAACCCTACTTGGACCGATTTGTCGTTGTTTTCATTGATGACATCTTGGTCTACTCCAAGACTCGCGAGGAGCATGAACAGTACCTAAGAATTGTTCTGCAAATCCTTAGAGAGCATTGGTTATACACCAAGTTCAGTAAGTGCGAGTTTTGGTTGGAGAAAATTTCTTTCTTAGGGCATGTAATTTCTCATGAGGGCATCTCGGTTGACCCGGTGAAAGTAGAGGCTGTGAGCAATTGGAAGAGGCCAGAAAACCCCACGGAGATTCGTAGCTTTCTAGGGTTGGCTGGGTATTACCGACATTTCATTAAAAATTTTTTCAAACTAGCCGGTCCTTTAACCGACTTGACAAAGAAGTATGGTCGGTTTGTGTGGGATGCCAAATGCGAAATGAGTTTTCAGGAGCTAAAGAAAAGATTAACTATGGCACTAGTTCTAGTCTTGCCCAACAGAGTAGACGGGTTTACCGTCTATACCGACGCGTCGCAGGAAGGTCTGGGGTGTGTGCTGATGCAGAACCGGAATGTGATATCTTTTGCCTCTAGGAAATTGAAACCCCACGAGCAAAACTACCCAACCCACGATCTTGAGTTAGCTGCGGTTGTTTTCGCTCTGAAGAAGTGGAGACACTACCTTTACGGGGTGACCTTCGAGGTTTACTCAGACCACAAGAGCCATAGGTACCTCTTTTCACAAAAGGAATTCAATATGAGGCAGCGACGGTGGATGGAATTTCTGGAGGATTACGACTGCACTATCAACTACCATCCGGGGAAGGCAAACGTGGTGGCTGATGGCTTAAGTCGCAAGGCTCAAGTAGCAGGGTTAATGATCAAAGAGTGGGATTTGTTAGAATCCGTTTGCGAGTGAAAACCCTGCCTTGGGAGTCATAAGGTGGTTTTTGGTAATATTAAGGTAACATCCACCCTACTGGAGCGAATTAAAGAAGCGCAAAAGGAGGATTCGATGGTGCGAAAGTAGGGAGAGTAGGTGGAAAAAGGGGAATCAACCGACTTCAACTTCAGTCCCGAGGGTATTCTAAAATACCGAAACCGAGTGGTGGTGCCTAAAGATGAAGCGGTGAGAACGGAGATCTTAGAGGAAGCTCATCGGTCCAGATACACAATCCATCCGGGTAGTAGCAAGATGTATCAAGACCTAAAAGGAACATATTGGTGGGATAACATGAAGAAGGAAATCGCTCTGTACATGCAAAAATGTCTCGTTTGCCAACAGGTTAAGGCGGAGCATAAAAAACCATCGGGTTTGTTACAACCCCTTGAGATACCCGAGTGGAAGTGGGAAAACATCACAGTGGACTTCGTTTCAGGTTTGCCGCAAACGCAACGAGGACACGATGCCGTTTGGATAATCGTCGATCGATTAACCAAATCGGCCCATTTCTTGTCGGTAAACATGAAATACTCCATGGAGAAATTGGCTCAGGTGTACATGGACGAGATCGTAAGGCTACATGGCGTTCCTGTGAGCATCGTTTTAGACCGAGATCCCTGCTTCGTATCTCGATTTTGACAGAAATTCCAAGAGATTCTGGGGACTAAACTCAACTTAAGCACCACCTATCACCCTCAGAGGGATGGACAATCGGAGCGAACAATCCAAACTCTTGAGGACATGCTAAGGACCTGTATTCTGGATTTTGGGGGTAACTGGGGTCAACACATGACCTTAGTGGAGTTTACGTACAATAACAGCTACCATTCGTCAATTCAAATGGCTCCATACGAAGCACTTTATGGGAGGAAATGTCGGTCACCGATCTACTAGGATGAAGTCGGCGAGAGGAAAGCCCTAGATCCAACGACTATCCCATGGATGGAGGAGGCACGAGAAAAACTCAAGTTGATACGACAAAGGCTCCAAACAGCTCAAAGCCGACAAAAGAGCTATGCAGACAATCGAAGAAAAGACTTGGAGTTCGAAGTCGGGGACCGTGTTTTCCTCAAGGTCACACTATTACGGAGCATCACAGGAGGTAGAGGAAAGAAGCTCCAACCAAGGTTCGTTAGACCTTTCAAGATTCTCCAAAGGGTTGGCAAGGTAGCGTATCACCTGGAACTACCGTTCAGTCTATCCAGAATTCACGACGTCTTCCACGTCTCGATGCTTAAGAAGTACTATCCCGACCCCTCTCATATTTTATAGCCAGAGGAAATCGAAATAGATGAATCGCTCACTTATGAAGAGAAACCTGTACAGTTGTTAGATCGAAAAGTGAAGGAGCTGAGAAACAAGCAGATTCCTTTGGTAAAGATATTATGGAAAAATCATGGAGTAGAGGAAGCTACCTGGGAGGTGGAAGAAGAAATGCAAAAGAAATACTGATACAGGCAACCCTAGGGGAAGACCCTCCTAGAACCTCCCAACCTTGTAATTATCAGAGTTGGATCTTTTCTCCCAACAGAAATTGAACTCGATTGTTCTCATGAACTCAAGACCTCTGACACACAAAGGTAATCAGCAACCTTAAGCAAATAAGGATGGATGAAGCGACACCACGATTAGGGAACAAGCTAATCGATAAAGTCTGATTTGAATCCTAAGCCATGAACTCAAGAATTCAAGAGTAAGTTCGATTAAGAACTTGAAGGAAAATTCCTCACGATTTCTGGTTGTAATAATCTGTCTTTTACTCTTACAAGAGGTGCCTTTTTATAGGCTAAAACTAGGGCAAAATCCGGCCCACATAAACCTGGAAGAGATTCGGTCCGCATAAAAGAGCTTAAAGAGCTAGCTCTTTAAGGCTTTCCGATAAGGCCCGATAAGTAATAAAATACTCAATGCCTAACAACTACTAAACGGGACAGTCTTAAAACAACTACCAACTAAGCTAGCAAGTATGAGATCACTCCTTTACTTCAAACGTACAAGTGAACAAAGTAACTTCATGGTCCATCAAATCTTCAAACTTAGCTTGTTCCTTGCTTGTATGGTGAATGATCAAGGCTCGTAAAGCTTCCTTCACCCTCTTGGATCTTGATCTTGTCATCGGACCGCCAATGTGGACCAAAGGATCCTTGACCCAAGGTTGAAGTTAATTATTGCACACCCGTATCCGCATCATTCCCTCTTTCCTCGAAAAGATTCGTCCTCGAATCTTCAAAGTCTCCTCTTGAAAGTGAGTTGTCCACAAATCGATGGTGCGCTTAAAGGATAGCAGTGTTGGAAGTAGACGAATGACTACGAGCCATGTTGCATGTCGTTTGGTCAGCTTCGGGAAGCGCTCAAACAAGGACATGCGCCAAGGTAGGAAAGAGCTTGTGTAAGGCGTGTGAAAATCCCAAGTGGCAATCCAAAACTCTCTAATTAGTCTTTGGTCATGGATCTTCACATTGACACCTTGATTGTGCAAAGGTGTAAAATCCAGCACTAGTTGACATTGATTTGAATCATCTTGCTTGGATAAAATGGGAGTAACTTGTTGCATGGATGAGGCACTAAACAACTTGTGAAGGACAGCTTTGGGATCTTGCGTGACACACAATTTCTCATCTTCCAACATATAAGGTAGCAAACAATTGAATTCCACTTCATGAGAGTTACTCGAACTAGCACAAGTTGAAGTTGACAAATTGAGCACTTGGCCACCAGCTTTTGGCGGAGTGAATAAGCATGAAAGATCACCACATTTAGTTGGAATAAGCACAAAATTAGGTTGTAAGTCTTGAATCAAAACTGGAAAATTGTGGACAGCTTTACAACCTACAAAAACAAAATAAACTTCAACTTGAAACAAATTTGAAATCGGGTAAAGAAGTAATGGTACATTATCAACTAAATGGTAAGAAGGTATAGAACAAGTTTTAAGTGTGAAAACTCCCTTTGACACTTCATCATTCCTTTCACCAATTGATTCAATTTGAGAAGGCATGGCTAGCCTTTTACACTTTTCTTCAAAATCTGGATAAGAAATACAAGTGTTAGGATGGAAATTATACTCAAAAGAAGGTAAAGATGATGAATGACCCATAGGTAGCAAATAAGAGTCAAATTTCGGAATTCTCCCTTCATGGTGGATTTGACGTGATTCCCCTTTGGTATGGACAGATTTGAATTGAAATTGTTCCATGAGATGATTCCAAATAGATTCAATTCCTAAAAGACAAACTCCATGGAAACTAGTGAATTGTACAAGTGACTTTGGAATGGAGCATGGCATGACTAACTTCACTTGACTTTGCTTAATCTGCACAAATGAAGAAACACTAAATAAAGCAAAGGTAAGTTCATTAGAAAAACAATAAGCCCTCACATTTTTGCTCACAATCGTCTCACTTTCTCTCTTTTCTTCCTTTTTACCACTCATCTCATCAGATTTTTCCATCTCTTTATCTAGTTTAACGCCTTCGATTGTTTTCTCATCATCAACCTCCTCAACAAATGGTTCAATAGGATGAGATACTCCTTTGTTGGGAATAGGGTCAGCTATCTCCTTCTTAGAAAACTCACTTTGATAGCTTCCATTTGACTCCATTTGTTTTTGGTGTAGAAGACGTTGATATGTCTCCCAAAATGACTCCACATGAGGTGGTTCAACTCTAAGTTTAGTCTTAGAAAATGCTGAATGAACCTTCTTATCACCTCTTGCATAAACCGGCTTTAAAGAGGTAGATTGCATGGAACCCCTCCTCTTGAGAGATTCATTCTCTTGCTTGAGTTTATGTTCGTTCTCTCGATTGTACAAGTCCGTGGTATAATGGAAGGGTACAAATCGTTTCCTCATCACTTGCTTCATTTCAGTCCAAGTGGCAATCAGTTGTTCCCTATTTCTCCTTCTTGTGGCACATACTTGCTCCCACCAAATAGATGCATAATCTTGAAATTCAATAGCTGCAAGTTTCACCTTTTTCTCTTCGGAGTAATTGTGGACTTCAAACACTTGCTCAACTCGCCTAACCCAATCCAAGTAAGCTTCAGGATCATTTTTCCCATGAAAGGTAGGCATCTTAGTCTTGATGGAACCAAGATTGTCATCGGTTCTCCTAGGTCGGCCTCGACCTTCCCTCGCTCCCTCTTGGCTTCTCCTTGATCGAAATGAGGTGTGAGAATGATACCCCTCATCATCCGCATCATGATCAGCACTCTGAACACTCGAAGCCCTATGGTGTGTATCTCCGGTACCTCGCATCTCAATGGCAGCCAACCTGTCGGATATTTGTGCCATCGCAAATTCATGTCTCTCCGCTTGTTTTTGAAGAGTTTGGAGCACCAGTTTGAGTGACACGTCGGTCTCAGACGGCTCAGGCATGTTCCCCTCTTGAGACATATTGTCCAACCTGCAAAACAAATGTATCCTAGTCTACCTTGCAAAGCACTCGTGTATCACTCAAGAAAACACACTCACTCTCAATTTTCCTTCTCGAAGTTCTTAAAACAACTCAAACTCTCAAAAATTCCAGAATTAATTACCCTATAAGCAAGTAATAAGACACAAAGCAGAATTTTGTAAATCCTAGAAAAACTCTACCCGAAGCTGGAACTTTTTTTTTTTTGAGCTGCTGTTTTGCTGAGTTTCTGGTCAGTATTTTGGAGGGTAAGTGGTGCTTTTGGGATGTTCAAATAATGCAAGAACCAGTCCTCAAATTTCAGTCAAATCGGATTGCAAAACTAGCTCAACCGATTTTAGAAACTCAAGAACTCCCAAGGCGGTTTGGGGCTAAGGTGTTTGGTTTGGTTTTGAAAATAGAATCTGGTGTGTTTGGGGCTGGTGAGGTCGTTTAGGGTCTTTGGAATTCAATCAAGATTGGAACTCAAGAGTTGGAAACCAATCAAGATTAGGAAACTCAAGTTTTGGGAAATCAACCAAGATTTGGAGATTAACCAAGATTTGGGAACCCACCAAGAATTGGAAACTCGCGATTTTTTTTTTTATTTTTTTGGAAACTTGATTTCCTTTGTATGAGAGCCAATTCCTTCTCTTCTTCCTTTTTTTTTTCTTTTTTTTTCCGGCTCTTCAAGGAACACAAATTCAGATCACACCAACAAGTTCAAGAAAACGGATGAAAGGTTATGCCAATTCCAAGAAATCCCTAGTTCTTGGTTTATTGTTCAAGAATTTTCAAAATAAGACTTGGTGGTCCAAGAACTTCAAGAATTTGTTCAAGAAGCTCAAGAACTTCCCCAAATTGCGTTGTGGTATTTAGGGTTTGCAAGAACAACAACCAATTCTCAAGAAATAGGCAAAACAGAATTTCAGCAATACTCAAAAGAAAATTCCAGCAATACTCTAGCAACTTGAATACTAAAACAAGATAAGATACGTGACTCTTTTTTTTTTCTTTTTTTGTCTTTAAACCCTAACAACCCAAACACAAATATAACAAACCCAAGAACTTGGACAGAAAACACAAAAAGACAACACCCAAACAGTTTTTTTTTTGACTCGGATGAACAGTAACGTGAACAGTACGCTACAGTATGATGAACAGTATTTCGGAATAGTAACGATGAACAGTAATCGCTACAGTTTTTTTTTTTTGACAAAAAGACAACTAACAAGATATGAACAACTTCAATTAAAAGAGAATTAACCTGATGCTCTGATTACCAACTGATATAGGCAACCCTAGGGGAAGACCCTCCTAGAACCTCCCAACCTTGTAATTATCAGAGTTGGATCTTTTCTCCCAACAGAAATTGAACTCGATTGTTCTCATGAACTCAAGACCTCTGACACACAAAGGTAATCAGCAACCTTAAGCAAATAAGGATGGATGAAGCGACACCACGATTAGGGAACAAGCTAATCGATAAAGTCTGATTTGAATCCTAAGCTATGAACTCAAGAATTCAAGAGTAAGTTCGGTTAAGAACTTGAAGGAAAATTCCTCACGATTTCTGGTTGTAATATTCTGTCTTTTACTCTTACAAGAGGTGCCTTTTTATAGGCTAAAACTAGGGCAAAATCCGGCCCATATAAACCTGGAAGAGATTCGGTCCGCATAAAAGAGTTTAAAGAGCTAGCTCTTTAAGGCTTTCCGATAAGGCCCGATAAGTAATAAAATACTCAACGCCTAACAACTACTAAACGGGACAGTCTTAAAACAACTACCAACTAAGCTAACAAGTATGAGATCACTCCTTTACTTCAAACGTACAAGTGAACAAAGTAACTTCATGGTCCATCAAATCTTCAAACTTAGCTTGTTCCTTGCTTGTATGGTGAATGATCAAGGCTCGTAAAGCTTTCTTCACCCTCTTGGATCTTGATCTTGTCATCGGACCGCCAATGTGGACCAAAGGATCCTTGACCCAAGGTTGAAGTTAATTATTGCACACCCGTATCCGCATTAAATACCCTGAACTTTTCGTGAGTCAAGGTGAGAAATTTCGAGGGCGAAATTCTTCTAAGGGGGAGAGGGTGTGAGAACCTGTAAATTTTCTCATTTTCTAGGTTTTATTCTATTTAAGTGCATGCTTTTCTGCATTTTCTTTATTCAAAAAATTTTCTAGATAATTTTTATGAGTAAATATAGTTTTAAAACTATTTTTCTAGTTCCGGTTAGTGGAATCAGGGGATTCATTTTATACTGTTGGAAAATGGGAAGTGTCTAGTTTCTAATGCCACAAATGGCACTCGATTTCGACATCGGACCAAAGAGTTATGGTCGATACAAAATCGCTGCCAGAGCAACATCTGGACACGTTTTCAGTTAGGAAGAAATTTCGAAATCTCAACTTTTGGCCAACTAAATCAAGTGATTTTTGGTGAAAACTTTCCACACAACCTATACAACATGTCTACATCAAAATCATGTCAATTGGACCACAAAAAAGTGCACCAACAGGTGCGGCAAAACAGGCGAAAACAAAGAAAAAAAAACCGGCGGGGGGGGGGCCAAAAAAAAAACCTTTTTTTTTTCTTTTTTTTTTCCCTTTTTTTTTTTTTTTGGGGGGTTTTCCTTTTGGGGGAAAAGGTTTTTTCTTCCACTTTTTCAAACTTATAAGCACTTAGTTTTAGCACTAATGTCAACATAAAACAACACCCAAACTCATCACATCAGTTCATCAAGTCCATTGTGGGATTTCATAGAGCCCACTCACAAGATTTACAACAATCTAGAGGTACCCACATGAAGCTACAAGCTTCCAAGTGCAATATAGATTACATAAACTAAGATTCAAGGGGTTGATCGTCATTTACCTCCTTAGATGATCAAACAAGAAATTTTCGATCCTTTGAAACTCAAGAAAACCGTGAGATGAAGCTCCCTTCCTAGCTCAAGATGATCTCCAAGTTATTTGCAAAGTGTGGTGTGAATTTGAGGTGATTTGGGCAAGAGATTGTGCAAGATGATGAAGAACTTTGGTCTCTTCCTCCTATGGTGATGCACGACTGTTATGAGAGAAAAAGAGGGAGTGTTTTGCTGATAATGAAGCTTCCTTGAGAAGCTTAAAGTGTGTGGCCAAAAGTGCTCCAAAAGTGAATTAGGAATAGTATGCGTACGCGCGCGATTCGTGCTTGATTCCTCTCGAGTTTCTCAGGAATATAAGACTATCCAACATTCTTTCTCAGGAGTGCGGGGTTGCCTAAACCCATGCCAGGACCCCTTCATTGCCCTTGTGTAAAGACTCACAAAAAAAAATTATTTAATTTAAACTCCAAATTCTAACTCATTTAATTATTTATTTGGTCAAATGCTCCGATTATTATTTTCTAACCTTTTTAGGCCTAATTAAATGTATCCATAGCTTAGTTATATTTTTAAAGTGACTCGTTTCGAAATTTAATTTCTGAAGGCTCGTTAAGTGAAAATAGTAAATACGCGACTGGAGTAAATAATCGATTCGAGAATACAATAAGCTTGGAAAATTGGAGACTTGTGCATTAGTCTCAAAATAGGTATTTTTACATTTAAGTGTTCAAAGGTTAATTAGTTATATTACCGTCATAGGAACTTCTTAGAAATTTCACTATCTCGCGCTTAAATTGGAAATACGCGTTTTTACGCATGCGAGTCATTGAGGAACCTTAGGCTATTATTTTGGGACTATTAAGAGTGAATTATAATAATATGAATGTAAGTGCATTAGAGGTTTAGTGCACTAGTGCAATAAACTCGCGAGGAATCGAGCATGAAACGCACGCGTACGTGCATTATTTTAGTGGACAGCTTTGAGTACAATTGAGCCACACGTTTTAAGCTTACCTTAGAAGCTCATACCATCAGCATTTCCTTCCTCTCATACTCACAAACAGCCGAGCAACAAAGGAAGAGCAAGACCAGAAAATTCCTCCACTCTCTCTCCTCAATTCCTTGCTCAATCACTTCCAAATTTTACATGCAACCCTCAAATCACTTGGTGATCAAGATAAGCTAGGAAAGGAGCTGCCTCTCATGGTTTTTCTCCAGCTCAAAGTGACCGAAAATTTCTGTCTTGGCTCTCTAAGAAAGTAAGTAATGATCAACCACTTAATTCTTGTTTTATGGAAGATAGAATACATTCATGAGCTCTTGGATTCTCATGGGCAGCTTTAAATTGTTGGAAAATTAGTGAGTGGGCTCTATGAAATCCCACAATGACTTTGATGATCTGATTTGATAGGATTGAATGCTAATTGTGTTGATTAAGTGCTAATTTAGTAGAGTTAAGTGGCAAAAATGAAAAGGAAGTCAAATGAGGAGTTGCATGTGAAGGTGCCGATTCTGCCCTGCTATTTTCGTGCATTTTAGTGTACTTTCTTGAAGTCCAATTGACTTGTTTTTGATGCAAATGTGAAATATAGGTTGTGCTTAAAGTTTCCTCAAAATTTTACGTGATTTGGGTGGGTGCATGTTGAGATTTAGAAAATCTCTCAAAACTGGGAAATGATTCCCGTCACTACCAGACAACCATCTTGTTTCGGCTATAATTCATTGCTTTGATGTCGGAATAGAGTGCCGTTTGCGGCACTGGAAACTAGACATTCCCAGATTTAATTTGGTATAAAATTCAATCCCTAATTTCACCCGAGTACCCCGTACCAACCATTTAAATATGACTGTCATGTTTCTCTGTTTTTCTGGAATGAAGTTTAGAAGCTACAACTTGAGGCTCGAATTTGAGCTAGTTGTGTGCTGAATTTCAAAATGATTTCTTCTGTAAAATTATAGTTTTATGAATTTATTTTCCAACGCCACCAACCATGCTCAATTGTGAGTTGAATTGAGTGATTTGTGATCAAAATACGAAACCTGCTCTGTTCTTGAAAACCCTAAATTTTGGGCAGAATTGATGCTAGACTTGGTGTGGACTTGCCAATTGAGTTTCTTGGAGTTAAAACAATTACCAAATGTACCATGAATGTTCCTTAGGCTTTTCCTACACCAATGAACCATGTTTGAAGGATTTTCCTTGGCCAAATATTTGGAATGGAAAACAAAAGCTCAAGACAGTTTTGCCCTAGAATTCTTCGAAACTTGGGTTGTTCTGTTGACTACCTTTCCGAAGTTATTTCTCCATGAAATTTGGTAGAGGGACAACCCTTATATGGTAGTATTATACTGCTAATTATGGTGTTATTCTGAGGCCGTTTCATGGCTCAAATAAATTACCAAAGTTCATGACTCGAGTTTGGAAAACCCATGTTTCACAAGGGAATTTGAGTAACTTTGAGTTGTCATATCTTAGTACTCAAAACTCCATTTCTCATTCCGCTTGTTTTGTTGTAAACTTGGATTGCGACTCTAAAAGAGTTCCAAATTTCAAAAGCTAGTTCCAATCAAGTGAATTTTACCGAATTTTCAAAGTTGGCCAAAAACCAACCTAAATCTGCCTTATGAACCAAAACAGCGATTTTGAGCTTATTTTTAAATATTTTCCATTTGGAATCCAAGAAAAGTGTATTCTAAGAACTTTTAGTACCTTCGAAGAGGTTTCCAACGGTACCAAGTTTTCCAATTTTTGACTTGTGAAACGTGAGATACGATTTTTCTAATGTATCGTATCAAAACTGAAATTTTCCAAATTCCAAGGAAATGGAGTTTTCAAGTACTCCTTATTCCTTCGATATTACTTGAACGATTTATACTTAATTTCCAAGATGAAAACTAAATTTCTCCTGTACTTTGAAACCCCACTTGAGAGCCTCGATTTAGGATAAGTTAGGCTCCTTTCACGAGACTTTCTAAGATTGTACTATGGTACGATCTTCTTTAATAGTAGGGGTTTGTGAATGATAGTTTATTATTATTTGCTCAGGCACACACGAGGACCTTCAAGAGGATCCTACAGTGAACGCCTAAAGCTCCGAGGGGCATTTCTTCCTCATTACTTATTTTGGTGAGTGTCAAGTGCATGTTTACTTGCACTTCGCTTGAGATCTGTTGCCTACATGAACTCTACTTGAACCTGTTGTTACTTGAACTGTACTTGTTGGGGAAAGTGTGTATTTTACCGCACTTTATCTCCTTTACTTGAATCAATACATGACTTGCTACATGAATTACATGAAATTGCTGGATTTTACATGTACATGACCTAAAGTCGAATGCAGAGAAATCTCATCGGCTAAAACTTGATTTGTTTCTGAAAACCTGACCTGTGGGGACGCCCAAAACCCAATGGTTATACATCTTAATCTCGCAGCCAATCGTGAGGTCTTGGTCGGGAGAACTTGGTAAATCTTGGGACCTGAAGCTTGATCTTTTGAGATCTTGCTTGGCATACTTGTACAGTATCGCCTTTACATGCCTGTTGGTTACGGATCCGAGAGGGTGAAATGATGGATGGAGGGAAGTAAGTGGTGATCTACGGATTGGAAATACCCACCGGTTGATGGAGAGTCATCGCGGGAAGGTATACGAATGACCCTGGCAATGCAAGTGGAACTTAGCTCCTGAGAGCTACCATATCCTTGAATTGTTTCTGTTTACATTTCATTGGAATTGGCAATTACTTGTACTTTATTATTTGACCTGTTAATTGGGCTTGTTACTTGAACTATTTGCTTGCATGTGTGTCCTTGCCCTCACGAGTGTTTCGCTCACCCTGTAGATTTGTTTCCCTTAACAGGATTGGGCATGGAATGATACTTGGAGGAA